>NC_142606.1:69694292-69909636 GCF_041222555.1 Hakea prostrata | reverse complement strand
GGGTAAACTTGTTGAAGACAATACTTACAATAAATAGATAAACAAATTGCACCAATTAAACCCACTTGAAGAAGGAGACAAATGACAACCCGAGATACACCCAAAGTGACCCTTCATTATACAAGGTCACCGTTCAAAATAGCAGCTCGAAAAATTTAAACTAACCATTCTCTCTACAGGATTTACCAATTGAAATGAGAACCATTAAGACACTCTAAAAGTTTACCCAAATGCATCAATTTTATGCAGTACACAGAAAGGTGCTAGTGTAATTGGATTTCGATTCCATTTACAACAATAATAGAGTACCCTATGACCTCTCGAAAACCATGACAACAGTTTTGGATGTACAATATAGATTCCAACCTCATTGTCCAATGAGACGATGTGAAGCGATTATAAGTTTCTCAAGCATGGCTATGTTTTGGTTTTTCGATCCAGGTTAACCATTGCATTCCTTCCTATGCTAGTGCATCTTCATGAAGATCAACTTGATTTTCTAATCAACTTCTTTGGGGGTAAAGGATCATCAACTTCTTTGGGGGTAAAGGATCATCAACAGACCAGTCTCCAAATGTGGCTCAGGATTTTGATGAGTCAAAAATGCCTCCAGAGAAGAGGCATTGCTTCCTTATTTCCAGGTGGTTTTATATGTTTCTTTTTCATTGTACAGTCTACTAATTGTCTGCACCTACTACTAATCATTGGTATTATGACTAGTATTTGTTGTCTATATTTGGAGTTCCAATATCCATTCCACACATTAGTGTCATTATTTGACTTACAAACTTACAGTTACCTTGCATTGATCTATACTTACATTTGAATGCTAAAAGAACAACAACATTAAACCCCTCCACAACCCCACAAAAAGGTAAAACAACAAATACTAAAGAAAACCGACCAAATCAAGTTATTACAGAGCATTTTTCATCTTTAAGCAACGACCAAATCAGGGTTTCGACCACATCAAGTTATTACAGAGCATTTTTCATCTTTAAGCAACGACCAAATCAGGGTTTCGACCACATCATCAGGAATTTCCATGGTAAGGGTTTTATGAGTTGGTTATTACCTTTTTGAAAGAAGAATCGCAGAGACGAGAGGAGACGAGACAATACCAGAATCTGAAATCGATTTCTCTAAATCGCAGATGGAGCTTCTGCGCTGCTTCTTCTTCTTCTCCGCTGCTTCTTCTTCTTCTCCGCTGCTTCTTCTACTTCTCCGATGCTTCTTCTACTTCTCCGATGCTTCTTCTTCCTCTTCGAACTCAACTAACGATGCTTCAAGCTTGTTACGATTTCGCTGCGATGAACACCGCTGCTTCTTAAAAATGCTCTGCGATGAACACCGCTGCTTCTTCTTCCTCTTCTTCCTCTTCTTCTTCTTCTCTGCTGCGATTTCGATGTAACTTCAGATCAGCCAACAACGAAAACAGAAATCGTTGCGATGAACACCGCTGCTTCTTCTTCCTCTGCGATGAACACCGCTGCTTCTTCTTCCTCTTCTTCCTCTTCTTCTTCTTCTCTGCTGCGATTTCGCTGTAACTTCAGATCAGCCAACAACGAAAACAGAAATGAAAATGAAATGGGCGGGTTGGTTTTTAGCTTCTTACGATTTTGAACTGGTTGTATATACGGTTACTGTACAACCGTATATACGTATAGGCTGGTAGTATGGAATACACGTTTAATTACATTTACTATACCCAGTCGAACCGCTCAGATGGACCGTTTGGTTTGCATCAGACCGAACCGAACTCATAAAACCCTGTTCACACGGTAAACGTAAAGGGGTAAAGGGATTTTTTGATTATTTAATTAGAAGGATCATCCGAGCCGTCCGATTAGATCGGACGGCTCGCTCCACCGTAGTGCGCATTAATTACGCACTACAGAAGCAAAATTGCTTAAACTCACTAAAGTCGGTAAAAAAAACCACACGTAAGTGGGAGGGAGAGTGAGAGGTGTCACCTCCTCCCTCTTTCCCTCCACTCACCCCAATAATATATATTTTTATATTTAATATATATAATAACATATCATATATAATATATGTATACATATATAGTTACCTAAGGGCCTCTTTATGGCCTCGTGGGCCCTTTCTTTTACTTACACAAGGCCCACTTTGGGATGAGTATACTCATAACTCCGGGTTCAAAAATTTACGCTGGTCATTTTCTCATTTTCAGTTCAGTTTAATTTCACTGTTATGGGACCCACAAGCGATGTTTGACCTTGACCACAATGATACGTTCACTCACAATAATAAAATAATAATAGAAAAAAAGATGCGGGGCATTACAATGATTATGCAAGTTTCTATTTTAAGTATTAAAATTTCCCTTCCCTCCCTTAAATCCATAAATTCCCCTAGCAACCAAACAAAATCTGTGATGGTATCACTCACACTACTATTGTTTTGCCAATTTACCCCCTCTTAAGAACTATAAAAAGAAGTAGGTTCTCTTGATCCAAAGTCTTTCAAACTAGTTTTATCTTTTTCTTTTTGGGTTGGGGTGAGGGGGGGGGGGGGTTGGTTCCAAATCAACTAATGTTTTCTTTGGTTTATTTGAAATAAATCAATGATGGTGAAATTTTCTTTTATTTCATAGTTTAGGAAGTAACATGAATGTAGTGTGTTTATGGAGTGACTTGGTTGCAATCTTGAATCCTCTCTAGTGTTTTCTTATTTTTTTTTAAGAGCAAATTGCACTGGCACCCCAAAATGGAGGCCTTAAAGCATTGACACCGCACTTTATGTTTAAAAAGCACAGAGACCTTTGTGGTATTTTTTGAACATGTTTTGATCTATCTGCTCATCACTGTTATGCTGTTTAGATTAATAATCTTTGTTAATCCATTTCGGCTAGGGTTGTGTGTGCATCAATTGATATTCTCTGATGTTATTCGCAATGTTCATGAGGTCAATGATATTTGTAATTATCTAAGTTGAATATTTGGCATATATATGCTAAAAATTTGTTTACAATTTGCCTTGTGGGTTATTGTTTGTTAAACTGTGTAGCATTCAGCCAATATCTTCTTGTGTTTTTGACTAATTTTTGGTAATTTTAGATTGTATTTTGGCTTTAGATTATACCTCTATTTTAGATTGTATATTCTGTTTTTGAGATTGTTGTTTAATTGGTTGAAGTGGAGACTAGTGAAGGATTTGGCTTGTCTATGGAGGTTTCTCCTCTCAATGTGACTACCCCTAGCCCTAGCTTAGCTGTAGGTCAATGTGCAAACACTAAGTACTTGGATCTTAGAGTTCTAATAGGGAGCTCAAAGGTAGATATTGAAATTTTTAATAGGACTGGAGACTTTGGCATTTGGAAAAGAAAAATAAGAGCCTTGATGGCCCAACAGAGATTGTTGAGGGCTATTGATGACCTTGATGCTTTCTTTAAAAGCATAGACCCTATATTGAGGATTGAGGTGATGGAGAATGCAATTAGTTGCATGCCTTGGAATAACACTAATGGTGTTATTCGGTGCCTTGGTGAGGAAGATGATACTCTTATTAAAGTGTGTACAAAACTTGAACAAATTTACCAGAAAAAGAATTTAAGTGAGGATTTATTTGGAGGAAAGGTTGTATGGCTTCAAAACGGATCGTACTATCGATTAGAAAATATGGACATGTTTAAGAATTTAGTTCACGATTTGAACTGCACAAGGGAGAAAAGTAAATTAGATGACCAAGATTTATTTATTATATTATTGAATTCCCTTCACAGTGATTATCTTGTTGTCAAGAATTCTATAAAATATGCTTGCTAGAATGTGACCCTTAACCGATGTATTGAGGCTCTCAAGAATACGGAATCACAGTCGTTTGCTTCTGGGAAGGCCAAGGGAAGTGGTAAGAACCTGTTTGTTAAGTTTCACATCCACCCACCAAGTATTTAATCCACCTGAATACCCATAGGAGTGATCCACAGTCACAAGATCAGTTTCACGTTAAGTCACATACCACTCCACTTCATAACATAATCATGAGAAAGAATCAATAAAAGAATCCAATGCTTAAAATAATAATGAGTATCAAGAATAATCAAAGGATCTCAAATGGATCTCAAACAATTCGAAAGTGAAGTCAAAACAAGGTGAAACATCTACTCAAAAAGGGAAAGTTAAACCGGAAGGGAAAGGGGACAAATCTATTACATCTTGTAAGTGTTCTTAATTAAATGATAAATGTGAAACTCAAAATTTTTTGTTTCTCCAATAGATTTTGTCTTCCTAAGCATAGGACTAATCTTTGTATGCACAGTTCAGACATGCACATGAATCATTGCGCACGTAGTCACTCTAGTGATTTGGTATGTCGTACGCATCAGACGCTGATGTCTCGTAATCTTGAAACATCGAGGCATTTTGGTTTGCAACAAAATTTAAAGCAACATTTCCACGAGGGATGAGTTCAAAAGAACTTAGCGAGTAATTCAAATCTCTCTCTCTCTCTCTCTTGAATGGTATATATATACTAGGGGTGTCAACGGTGCGGTTTGGAGCGGTTTTAGGCCGGGCCTAACGGTTTCGGGCTGAAAAACCTTCAGCCCAAACCAGCCCATTTAAAAGATAACGGTTTCAGTGCGGTTTCAGTTTGGTGCGGTTTCGGTTTGGGTTGACTAACGGTTTGACCTAATGATTTGGATTCGGTTTGGCTAATGGTTTGGACTAAATTAATAATCAATATTGAAATTTATTTTTATTTTTTCCTCAACTCCAAACCCTAGTTTCTCACACACAAAACTACAAAAGATAGAGGATGAAGACTCCAAGTAGATCCAACGATAAGTGATGGCATTAGCTTGACCCAAACCACTTAAGAGTTTTTTTTTTTTGGTAAAGACTTAAGAGTTAAGAGTTATCAATTAAGACTTTTAAATTTTAAAATACTAAAACTAAATGAAATTTGAAAATTAAAAATTTAACAAGCAAGATTAAGACTTACGAGTCAAGAGTTATCAGTTAAGACTTTTAAATTTTAAAATAAAAAAACTAAATGAAATTTGAAAATTAAAAAGTTAAAACTTAAAACTTAAACCATTAAACGTGTTAACACTCAACTCTCAACTACTCAAACTCGATTCTTAACGTCTCAAACACCGAAATTCATGGATCATTAATTACATTTAAACAATACCAAAAAAAAATTAATTACATTTAATATTTTAATTTTATTTATGTAAAAGACTAACGGGCTGACGGGTGCACATGGGCTGGGCCGGGCCAGCCCGAAACCGTTCGGGCTGAGGACCCTCAGCCCAATTATGGCCCATTAAGGATCTGTTTGGGCCGGTTCGGGCTATAATAGGCCGGTTCTGTCCGGTTTTAACGGTTCGGGTTGAAAATTGACACCCCTAATATATACCATTCAAGAGAGAGAGAGAGAGAGAGAGAGAGAGAGAGAGAGAGAGAGAGAGAAGCATGGGAAAATATATGATAACATGATATGATATGTAATGCAATAAGATAATGCTCCTATACTCTAATCAATGCAAGTCTCTATCTAGGTGGATACACATTAAGATACAACACTAGCCTCCTCTGGGTAGTCTCAAACAGACCCCAACGGCTCAGATCAAACTGGGTGTCACGACCAAGGTATAAGGATAACAGTCCTCTCATCAATCATCCTAGGGATTAGGGCCACACTCTCTCACCAGTACTATTGGAATGAGTATTGGCGTGTGTCAAGGTAATACCTAGCCCAATGCAAGTCATCTACTTAATCACAGCATTCTAGGTTCAGATACCTCCCCCATGGCACCAAGCACTCGGTTTAGTAACACTTCCTATCTAGAGTCAACGTGTCACACCCCACCCGCCGGTGTTGGTCTAGCCCGACAACCCGTAGGTGCGATTCATAGTCACAAGATCCACAGTTTACCATCACTGTTAATAAATGCACGCAATAATAATCAAGAGCAAGAATAATCTAAATAATTAAATAAAAGGAATTACATGAGTTCAAAATTCAAAAAGAATGAATCAGAGAAAAAGGAATAAAGTATTATGTTCCAAAATTTATAGAGTTCAACATAAGCAAAAGTATGTTAATTAGGCTTGATTCTTTTAGTTCTCTCAAGGGCAATGGTCTTTTCTTCAAAATTTGCAATGAAGGGAGTCATCCAGCCTTCCTCCATTTACTTCTCAAATTGACGCGCTATCTGCCTCTTCCTACCATTAGTGGGTGCTATAAGTGCACTCTGAGCATCCGCAGGTGGCTTCGTGGCATACATCTTCACTTCCCATTGACGCCTCCATAACTTCTTCATAGGAGTCACTCCAATCACACGAATTTCTCTTGATCCAATATACCTATCTGTATAATATAACTCAACACACAAAAAGGAATGAGACGAACTCAATAAGGAAATACATCTCGCATACATATCGACATAGTATAATGATAAACAACATATATAAAAAAAGTGATATGCAAGTATATGGATGCAGCTATAAATCTAACTATGTAAGTCTCTAAATGGCAGACATGCTTTAAGATATAATACCAACCATCCTTTGGGTAGGTCTAGTCACTCTGATCCCTCACTAACTAGTTACCTCTGTTGGGATCCCGGGCAAGGGGTTCAGTCCTCGTCAATTAACCATGGTTGGGGTTTAGATCCACACTCTCTCACCACTATCACTGGCATGAGCACTGGCACATGTCAGGGTTTCTAATCCAATGCAAGGTCATACAGTAACATACTACATGTAGTCCAGATACTTCCCCTATGGCACCAACCAACTCGGTTCAGTATCCTTCTCTACCTAGGAATGAAAATACTCTTGGATTGGCTACCTCTGTTGGACTCCATTCCCTAACCCTATGGTCATCCACATATTGTTGGGGTGGGTGCTCTCATGTCCCCTGATGACTCTTGACCACTCCTTGGATGTCCATGAGCCCAACCCTAACATATGCAACCCTACCAATGCATGATCAACAGTGGACCAATGAATCTCCACATGAACTGGCTACCACTGTAGGATGAGACAGAGTCACATCACCATCATCATGGGTCATTTGACTTCAATTCCCCTTCCGAAAGGGTAGTAGCATGTATGGGTACCTAGCCATGCATTCTACACCTCCTAGTTATGTCATCCAACAACCATGATAGTGCTAGGGGCATCAATAAGCAGTGTCCCATACCACAATTCCTGATATCCCAAGCAATGGATACCCAAAAAGGATACCCTCAATCATAGTTGCATCACATCATCAACCACCATCATATAATTAAGCATTCAACATCACATAGTAATTAAAGTACATCTAATCATCATTCACAATACATAATTAACCATAATTCATATGAACATACTATTACAACAAGTTACAAGATGCATTTAAGGTTATGACAATTCATCATAAATCATGTCGGTACATATATGTAAGCATGTATGCTTACCTGTAGAAGTGTTAAAATTACTGTAATTGCAACCGAACCTCACAATTAGAAAGTCTAGAGAACTTCAGAGACTACCTAGAATAGGGTTATAAAAATACATTAAAGGCAGGAGTCAAAACAAAGCAACAACCAACTTGATTGAGCTACTGTGAACCCACTGGTCGCTTATGGCGGTTGGTTGAGCAATCGACCACCCCAAGTGACCGCCCCTATTCTAGACAACATCATAAGTCCGAAATTCCGACTTTTGACTCCCAATTTTAATCCGATTTTGGGATGATCTAAATCCGAATTTCATCCTTAAGGAACCTACATCACATGCACAAACTAAAACCCTAGAGTTTTAGTGATTCAATAACCACATCATCTCCTTCAATCACATCAATCCTTTATTTGGATGTAAAGATTTGTTCTTCGGACATAACCCAATCAAAATCACTGATGAAAGAATAGACCATCACAAATAACTAACTACAAAACCATGGATGAAGGATTCACACTATTCTAAGAGAAAAGGAAAGCATATAGAGAGTGTGATATCAACTTACCTCCGAATGATTCGCTAAACTGACGAGGGATTGGATCCTCCTTGCAATCATGCTTCCTTCACCTTTCAACATGTTCTCTCTTACTCCTAATTGTCCACAACAGCCTCCACAAATATAATATTAAGTAAATAAGACATGGTTGGCTATATATAGAGGTCTGGAGCAAAATAGGGTTTCATTTCCGCAAACAACCATGGTCCGTCGCTTGGGGCTGTTGGTTGATCAATCAACCACCTTAAGCAACCGGCCCCTAGTACTTTTCAGTACTTGGGTGCTTTGCTAAACCGGTTGATCTCCAACTCAAACCTAACCCTAACCAACATGTGGGGGTGTCCTTACCTTGTTCTCAAACATCTTCAATCACAACTTGACTCTGACTGGTGATCAACTTTCCCAGTCCATCAGGGTTTCTACCGGTTCTTCGGATTCCTAGTGAGGCAGATTCTTCATTGGTGGAATCCAGATCCATGGGTTCACGGTATGGATCTTGGACTTCAAATTTGATACTCCAAAGTTTATTCTGGCTGGACCTTCAAGTATTTGGACCTGCAATACGGATCCCGGGTTAGAAAGACAGGGGTTGTTACACAACGTATCCTATGGCTCCAAGCACAACCCGGACTATGCCTCCTCTTAACCCTATTGGTCATTCACATATGATGAGGGGGAAGCTCTCATGTCCTCTCACTGGTTGGTTACTAGTTTTGAGCACCCATCAGCCCAATCCTACCATATGCAACCCTACCAATGAATGGCCCCCACAACATGGTTGTGTCCCCTCATGGGTTGGTTACTAATCTTGGGTGCCCACCACCCCACACTGTTGTCATGTGTCACTTGGCATCAATACCCTTGCCAATAGGGTAATGGCATGATGGGTGTTACCTAACCATGAAAATAGACATCATATATGTGCAACCTAAGCTACATGTCCATACTAAGGTTCATGGGGCAATGGTTGTGCCACAACCCCAAGTCAAGTCCATTGTTATTTCCAATTGAACCATGACACAATATAATTCAGCAAAACAATAATAGAACATAATTCTAAAAATTTCATAACATTACTTGAATGTGACAGTCATATAACAGTAGCATACAAGTTATTATGCATGTTCAATATCGAATCGGATTTCGAACATAAACATATATAGTTGAATATCCCACCTTTCAAGTAGACTATACCCTTCTCAAAGAAAAACAAAAGACAGATTAACATGTCCCAAATTGTCCTAGAAATAACCCTATAAGTCAAACATTGAAAATAGAAACAAAAACCCAAAACATTAGGGATTGGGTTGCCTGAATGGATGGCTAGGGAGACCCCTGCCAATCAACCCTAAGGTATGGTCTCTTGGAGAAGACTGGGTAGGGTCACTTGGTAAGACCCATGCCAAGTTACCCCTATCGGTGTGCGCACAACAACTGACATGGCTTTTCAACAGCTACAAGTTTGGGTTCCAAACAACTTCTAGAAATAACTTCCTAAAACAAATCTTGAGAATGAGATCTAACTATTGAAAAGCTCAAATCTAAACAATAATCTATCGAATCATAAATTAGGTCTCTCCAAAATCTATCTGTTAAGAAATCAACATAGTAGAGTGATTGTAGAATCACTCCAGAAGCAAGATAAAAATAGGGTTTTAGGTTCCCGATGGCTACTAATCTCCCCACAAGGTTCTTCCTTTGAGAAAATATCAAACATAGATGAGATATACTAAAAGAGGAATTAACCTTAGGATTCGCGGTTCAAACAGGGATAATAACTCTCTAGACAATCTATGCAACGTTCTCCTTCTTCGCAACGATCACTTTGACGTGGTTTGACACTCTCTGATGGGTGAGGAGTATAATAATGTCTTAGGTTGAAAATAACATTAAATAGGGGTTCGAAGCACTAAATCCCAAAAATACCCCTTTCTTACTCGCGGGCACCAGGTATGGTTGCTCGGGGCCACCCCACCTAATCAATCCTACCCCTAGAAATTACTCCAAGAGTGAGTTTCATGGGTAAAGGCTATGTGGCTCTGCTTCAACACTTAGTTCACACCACAGGGGTGCCTTACTTGATCTTTGGGGCCTTCCAAAACTGTCGACAATGAATTCTTAAGCCACTTTTTCAATCCGTCAATACTTGTGTCAGTTTTTCTTCCAAAGAATTCCAGATTCACCATCTTCATCATCCACTCCCATTGGTTCAGCTTCCAATCCAATAGTCTCTATTTGGATGGTCCACAATTGTCTTCTACTCACGTTCCAAGTTCTCAATCCTACAATACAAGTTTTCTGGTTAGGATCATAGGGGATTTCATAGCAAGGGCCCTAACAAAAAGGGTAAACCCAAGGGGAAGGCATAGAACAGTTAAAGCTACTCTACAACAAAATGGCATTGTTGAAAGAATGAGCAGAACAATTTTGAATAAGACAAGGTCATGCTTATTAGTTCTGGGGTTCCTTGTCACACCCCACCCAACGGTATCAGATCCGCCTCAACACTCAATTACACTATCAATTATAAATACGACACACAAATCCGTAATCAATAGAAAAATGAACAATTTAATAATTAATTAAGAAAATAAAGGTCTCAAAAATCCCAAGAATGAATACTGAATGAATCAAATATGAAAGTATTAGCAGAAGCAAAATATAAATGTTTCATTATGGTTTCCAATTGTCTTTTAGCTTTTAGGGTGCTCTTCTTCAAGTTTCTCAGTAAAAGGAGTCATAAGACCCTCCATCCCCTTATCCAAATGGCGGACTACTAAGGCTCTTTGCCCATTAATAGGTGTCGTAACTGCACTCCATGCACCCTAGAAAGCTTCGTATTCAACATAACTGGGTCCTGCTAGTATCTCCAATGTCTCTCAATAGGGTTGTCCCATGAATAGGGAATTTCTCCTATTTCTACAAAGGCATCTGAAGAAAACAAAGAAAATCCATGAGGATAAGTTCTAATGAACTTTGTAACGCAACAACCACATATATTCCAAGGTCAAATAACATCATGATGATATAAAAGGAAATGATATGATATGAAAATATGCATCTAAGAGGTATAACCATACCCCTCTCTATCTAGGCAAACATGCTTTAAGATAAAACACTAGCCCTCCTCTAGGTAGGTCTTGTCAATCTGATGCTTTATGGACTGACTACCTTTGTTAGGTTCTCAGGTAAGGGGTGCAGTCCACATTATCAACCAAGGTTGCAGTATAGGTCCACACTCTCTCACCACAACCATTTATTTTAGTACTTTGCACATGTCGGGGATTTTAGACCCAATACAAAGTCATATGCTAACACACTACATGTGGTCCAGATACTTTCCTCATGCCTAGTGCCTTTTTAGTCCAATGTCCTTTTCCACCTAGGAATGTAAATTGATTACCTTTTTTGGACCACATTCCGTAACCCTATGGCAATCCACATATTGTCGGCTCCCTCTCATGTTTCCTCACGACACCCAAGCCATTTTTTGGATGCCCATGAGCCCAACCCTAACATATGCAACCCTACCATTGTATGATAAACAATGGGTCAATGTGTCTCCTCATGGATTAGTTACCTCTTTGGACGCTCATAGGACTATCATCATGAGCCACTCAACTTCAATACCCCTGCCAAAAGGGTAGTAGCATATATGGTTAACTTAGCCATGCATCTAGACATCCTAATCATGAATGACAACCACCATGAAAGGTGCTGGAGGCATCAAAGGTAACTTTTGCATCATGATTTCGTTTATGGTACCTTCTTTTATTAAAAAAAAAGGGGGGGGGGGAATTGATTGTAAAGAAAGTTTCTTTTCGAGTATGTGATCTGTTTTCTGAGATTTATATGAGAAGTTCCGTTTTGAAGATAGAAAACACTAAGGAGTCAATTTCCGTCTCTTTCAAGAGACACGTCTTCTACTTATAAAACATACAGTGAAGATGATGTAAAGACGTGCTAGACTTCTGATAGTTTGTTTTTTGATTAAAAATAAATAAATAAAGTTCAAATTGGATTGAGACATTTGATGGGACATCTATATGTTTGGCTCTTCTTTCATATCAGTTTCCAAAATTAGTTAAGAAAAAAAAAAGGTAATGTGCGGCCTAAGAATGAGTAAGAGTCCATATCTTTTTCTTAAAAAAAAAAATCTATAGTTTTTTTGTTCTTTTTGCTGATGTCAATAAAAAATATTTGATAAGAAAAAAGAAAATTTTTTCTGACGATTCTTTATCAAAGTACTGTTATAAGTTTCTCTTTTATTCCAGAGCAAACAGCGGCACCCCAAAATGGAGGCCTTAAAACACTGACACTCCACTTTATGTTTAAAAAGCACAAAGACCCAAAATTGGATTTTTATTGGATACATTTGTCCAATTTTATCACTGAAAACAGTTAAATCAGTGTTTATTTTGTTTCAATTCCAAAATATCCCTATAATAAACAGTATCTGGACTATTTTCAATGATAAATTGGACAAATATATTCAATGGAAATCTAATTTTGGGGTCTTTGTGTTTTTTAAAAATAAAGTGGGGGTGTCAGTGCTTTAAGGCCTCCATTTGGGGTGCCAGTGCAATTTGCTCTTTATTCTATGGATTATGGGCACACCAAGCTTCTTTGATAAGTTTATCTTTTGAAATAAAATAGTTAGAACAAGAAAAAGAAAAAAGATCTTATGATGAGACTTTTTGGAGTTTTTTTTTTTTTTCCCCCTTCATTTTGCTAATGTCATTAATTAAAAAAACAAAGAGGCTTTGATTAGAGAGACATCCCTTATCAAGGACCTAGATTTTTTTTTTTTTTTAAAGGAGATATAAGGAAAATCTTAAAGCCTAAACGGGACAACAATTCTTTTTAATTTCTCTTGTTTAAACTTTTTTTATGAGAATTTGACTAAGACATAATGGGTTTGGACTCTACCATCAGAGTTGTCAACCTCATAAGTTATTGTTGGTGGCATTAAACCAAAAAAAAAAAATTTAAAAATTAAAAAAAAAAAATATTTTTAATTTTTTTTTTTTTTTTTTTTTTTTTTTTTTTTTTTTTTTTTTTTTTTTAATATTTTTTTATATTTAAAAAATAAATAAAAAAATAATATAACAATGCATATTTTTTTTTATTTTTTTTTTTTTTATTTTTTTTTTTTTTTTTTTTTTTTTTTTTTTTTTTTTTTTTTTTTTTTTTTTTTTTTTTTTTTTTTTTTTTTTTTTTTTCCCCCCTTGTGTTTTTTTCCCTTTTTTTTGCTCCATCTGTTGGATGCATAATCCATCTCTTTCAAACAGACCATAGATATTTATTTAATTTATTTTTGGAAAAGACCTTTTATTTGGTGCTGATGAAATGACACATTTTTTTTGTATGTGCATTAGAGTTAGTATTTGAAAGTAATGCAAAGTGTGGTACGCCCTAGTAGTGATGTAATAGGATTTCATGTGATGTAATTAAAATGATTGTAATTTTAATTATTTTTAGAAGCCACGTAAAGGGTTGCCACCACACTACACATCACAATTTTATACTGACTCAATGTGTCACTTCAAGTACCAAATTTTGGGCTCCTTTAGTAGGACCCATGCGCATCCGTATATGGCACAATCCTATGATTGTGGAATCTTATGTTCCTCTTTTTGTTTGAAACCAGTTGAAATTATATGTTTCCAAATTCACTCATATGAGATTTGATTATGAGCTTAACCAGTTGTTGATCTCACTTTTTTTTTTGGGGTAATAGTTGTTGGTCTCACTTTGTGGGTGAGAAAACGAATGATTTTAATTAGGGTTTCTTGAACAAGATACAAATGTGTACTAAATGTCCTATTGCATATTGTTGAATGTAGTGATGGCCAACCTATATGAAGTAGCTGAACTTGAAAGATGTTGTAAGTTGGATGAGACCAACTATGACATATGGCATCGTATGATTCTATCTGTGCTCAATGAACAAGGTTACCTAGATTTCCTGACCTTTGAAATGAAGAAACCTGATGAGGGAAATACTGCCCGACATTGTCAAGAGAAGGATGCCTATGAAATTGGTTTAGAAAGGATCGATAGATACGCTATTTCATGCTTAGTAGTATGCATGAAGACTTGATTAGTGTATATGAAAAATACTCTACTGCCAAGTCTATGTGGGACCAAGCAAAACAAGATTATGGAGGTACGTCAACTACTAGTTTAAGGGCCATGACTTTCAAGTTAGATATGTACTGTAAGGGCTCCAAGCATACCATGCTTGAGCACCTAAGTGTTATGAAAAACATGATTAGGAAAGTGGATGATGCTGGGAACACCCTTACAGATGAGCAATAGGTACAAGTAGTCATTAAGACACTACCTGAGTCCAGGGCCCAAATAAAAATGGTTCTCACACATAACGGTGACATCAAAACTTTCAATGATGTCGCTGCTTATGTGGAACTATAGGCAAAGCACCAAGAGGCAACCCAAAAGGGGCAACGCAAGACATCTCAGTCTACGTGCAAAAGACACTTCGCTCATGATTGCATTGAGCTAAAGAAGGTATCATTCAAATCTCTCTCTCTCTCTCTCTCTCTCTCTCTCTCTGTCTCTCTATCTCTCTATCTATCTATCTATCTATCTATCTCTATCTTTGTGTATACATGTTTTTGTTGCTCATACGCAATCTAAATGGATTGTGTATAGGAGTAACAAAATATACTGCTAGAGATCGAGGGGGACTATAGATTATAGGACTTTTCTGGATGGCTCCCAAACTATTTACATGGGAATTAGCATGAATGAAGTAGTAGTGGGGTGGTGCCCCAAGCTTGATTTGCACACTCAGTGCACATTACTTCTCCATGACTTGCTAAAAGCATCATAAATTTGGTGTAATCTAGTCTCAATTTTAGCATACTTTTGTCTTTCTTAAATTCCTTAATATTTGATAGTTGTCCTAGAAATATGTTCCAATGACAGTTTATTTGGACATTGTGACTTTAGAGTGGTTTCATCATATTTCTATAATCTAACTATTTCTACTTCATCTTTTGTGATCCATGTTAATTGTGATCTTGTATATTCTTCGAGCATGCTAGATTAGGACACATGAATTGTGAAAAGATTGCCTGGCTAGCAAGAAAAGGTGTCTTGACCCACTCACTAAGCCCAATCAATCGATATGGGGGCCTTGTTTAGTTGGTAAGGCTCGTTGGAATCTTTTAAAAATGTATCTCATACCCTTGAGCTTATCTTTGTGGCCATAGCAAATAATTAATAAGAAGGAAATTTGGAAGTTCTTTCTTCCCTGTAACAAATAATAATAATTTAGTAGGGAATATAGAAAGTTTTCACTTTCAGATATGTTTAGGATGGTAATGGCTCAAGTCAACCTCTCAAAATCTTCCTTGGGGGACTCTTTTGTGACTGCAACCGACATCCCTAACAATGTGCCATCACAGACAAAGTCTTGCACTATTCATTTTCTTAAGACTGATTTCCTAGCATAAAAGACGCCAACGTAAATCTTGAACTTATGAGAAAGAGATTGATGAAAGTATCTCATTTTCTCAAGGCGAGGGTGGGGAATTAAAATCCATCCTGTAATCGCTAGAGAAGACGAGATGGATCATCAGTTCAGACTCCAGTGGGAGTGCGCTACTTGTATCTAAAAATGCTACGCAAGTGCACATGTCGCAATCGAGTAGTAAATAGTAAGTAGAGTATCGATCCCACAGAGAATTTTATCTTTAAATCTCAATGTAAAAGAAAGACTAATTTAAATAAGATTGACAAAATTACTTTGTGATTGCTAGAGGATGATGGTTGAAGAGAGAGAGAGAGAGAGAGTGCATGTGAGAGAGAGAACTTGAATTTACAGATTGTATTCACTTAATACAAAGAGTTGTATGTGTACATGGCTTTGTATAGTAATAGAGTCCTTGTTCATCACTATTCTAGGACTCTTGTAGTTGTGGTTCTAGGACTCTGAGTTACAGTGTTTGGATTTGCATGAAGATAAGTGTTTTAGATTACATAAAATATTGACCAGGGTTTTGTACCAATCTGTATTAAACTCTTCTTTGGGTTGACTAGAGTCTTTGTGAGTACCAGTTGTAGAGTTCTTCTTGGATGTAGTAGCTAATGTTTGATCAACTATGGGAATACTAACAGCTGTGGAACTCTTGGAAGCAACCCTAGCCGCATAAGCTTGAGATGGAGTGGTGGCTAGGGTTTTGGTTGATTTTCCAGAAATATCCCTAATATGCCCCCGCAAACTCAAGGGAGGTGAAGTGACCCTGAGGTTGGCCAACAAGGTGCTGAAACGTGGAGTAGATAGCGGCTTGGTGAAGATGTCAGCCAGTTGATCCTTAGAAGATAAGGAATGAATATGAAGATATCCTTTGACAACTTTATCGCGAACAAAGTGGAAGTCAATCTCCACATGTTTGGTCTGAGCATAAAAGACAGGATTTGCAGCGAAATAGGCTGTAGCAATATTATCACACCAGAGTACAGGAGCAATACTTAGGAATATATGAAGCTCGTGAAGGAGAGATCGTAGCCAAGTGAGCTCAGCAGCAACATTAGCAAGAGCTCGATATTCAAACTCTGTAACAAAGCGAGCAACAATGGATTGTTTTCAAAAACTCCAAGATATGATGTTGGGCCCCAGGAAGACGACATAACCACTATTATCTCATCGGGGCATCCAGCCCAATTAGCATCGAAAAAGGCTATTAATGTCATATCAGAGGATTTGTTGATGACTATTCCATGAGATAGTGTACCATGTAAGTACTGCAGAATCCTTTTAACAACAGACTAATGATCAAGAGTTAGACTTTGCATAAACTGACAGACTTTGTTGACTGCAAACTGTATGTTAGGGCGAGTCATAGTAGCATACTGTAGAGCCCCCACAATACTTATGTACAATGTAGGATCAGCCATTAGCTTCCTTGAAAATTTTCTCAACTAGATAGATGGAGAAAGAGGCTTGGTAACATGCTTGCAATCACTCATGTTGGCACTATAAAGAAGGTCAGTAATATATTGTTGTTGACAAAGGTGAAGACCATTAGAGAATAAAGATATATAAATTCCAAGAAAATAGTGTAAGGGACCAAGTTCTTTGATAGAAAAGGCAGAGGCAATAGAAATCATGAATTTTGAAAGTAACACTTCAGAACTGCCAGTAACAATGATGTCATCCGCATAAATTAAGATAAAGAGTGTACCAAAAATACTATGATAAATGAAAGGAGAAGTGTCAGTGTTAGATCCAACAAAACCAAAATTCAATAAGAAGGAACTAAGACGATCAAACCAAGCACGAGGGGCCTGTTTTAGACCATAAAGAGATCTGTGAAGGCGACAAACATAATCAGGATGAAGAGAATCAACAAACCCTGGTGGTTGTTTCATGTAGACTATTTCATTAGAAAGCCATGGAGAAAGGCATTTTGGAAGTCTAGTTTGCGAATAGGCCAAGAGTGGGAGACAACAAGAGATCGAACCAGGTGAATAGTAGTGGGTTTGACAACAAGGCTAAAAGTTTCATTGTAGTCAAGACCCTCTTGTTGATTGAACCCCTTTGCCACCAAGCTGGCTTTGTATCTTTCAATAGAACCATCAGCCTTCCTTTTAATTTGAAACACCCATTTGAAACCAATAACATTTGTTTGAGGAGGAGGAGGGGCAAGAGACCAAGTGTCGTTCTTTAGTAGGGCATTAAATTCATCATCTATAGCTGTCCACCAGTGAGGCAATTTGTTGGCATTAGTGAAAGAGGTAGGCTCAATTTGGGTATCATCAGAGATGGATGTAAGTAGGGCTCTAGGTGGATGGTGAACTTTGGGGCAAGTTACCATGGGATGAGAGTTAAGAGAAGAGTTTGGATGAGGTGGGGAAGGAGAAGGAGGCTGAGAATCATAAGGAAGTTCAATGAAGATATCCAAAGAGGGAGAAGAGGATAAGGAAGAGGTGGAGGTGTGGGGCCCAGGGGAAGAAACAGGGGTTAGTTGGGGAGGGGAGTCGTAGTCCTCAAGGGGAGGGGATACGGCCAAGGGTGTGGTGGGACCAGAGGTGGAGCAGATGGAGTAGGGGAAGGAAATACAGGAGGAGGGCCAAGAAGAGAAGGTAAAGGTGGTTGAGATTGATGGGTAACCTTAGTGGGTGATGGATGGTGAAATGAAAATTGTTTTTCATCAAAAACACCATGGTGGAAAATTAAGAGTTTACTTGTTTGAGAATTGAAGCAACGATAGCCACAGTGACGAGCACTGTATCCAAGAAAGACATGCATGCTAGAGTGAAACTTTAGCTTGTAAGGGCGAAGGTAAGGGTAGCATGCAAAAACAAAAACTCCTGAGGCCTAGTCCGGATGGACTTTGAAGAGTTTCTAGTGTGGTGAAACATTGCACAAAATAGGGGTAGGAGTCCTATTTATAAGAAATATTGTAGTTTCAAAAGCATAGTTCCAGAATTTTCTAGGGCAAAAAGAATAAGCTAACACGAAAGGCCAATTTCAACAATATGGCGATGACGGCACTCGACAGCCCCATTTTGCTCATAGGTATGAGGACAAGGAAGACAGTGATCAATCCCACAAGAAGTGATAAAAGTAGAAACAGTTCAATATTCGCCACCCCAATCACTTTGAAATCTTTTTAATCCGTCTTGAAAATAAATTTTCAACAAGTAATTTAAACCTTTGAAGAATCCCAACAACCTAAGATTTCAAATGCATAGGATCCATAAAAATAACATAGTACCGAAAAACATCAATAAAAGCAATAGGAGAGGGTCCCCATACATCTGAATAAATCAAATCCATAGGGGCTTTAAAAACTAAAGTAGAAGAGGAGAAGGGGAGTTTATGACTCTTTCCTTTTTGATAAGCATCACACAAAAACTGAATTTTCTCAAAAGTAATAGGTAATTTAAATTGAGAAACAAGACGATGGACTAATTTAAAAGCAAGATGGCCAAGTCGGAATGCCACTTGGGAGACAGAAGCTCATTCACCAATGAAAGTTTGTGGAGAAAAGTCATCCAAGTGCATTTGGTAAAGCCCATTCCTAACGGTTCCCTAGAGAAGACAAGTCCCTGTTGCTCGATCCTTCACATAAAACATGTCAGGGTGAAACTCAAAGATATCATTATTGTCACGAGTAAAGTAGGAAACGGATAAGATTCTTTTAAATGGAGGGGACATGAAGAACTTTATTGAGAAAAACAGGACAATGTTGTGTAAGGATAGAAAAATTACCAGTGTAAGTGATTGGCAAGCTTGTACCATTACCTACTAAAACCTTATATGAACCAGTGTAACGTTGAGCAAGTTGAAGATTGTCAAGGGCATTGGTGATATGATGTGTAGCCCCAGAGTCAGGATACCAAGTGTTGTTTGTATTAGGTCCTCTAGAGACTTCTAAAACATGCACAGAGGAGGGAGCATTGGCTATACCTTGAATAGCATGATTGTAGCGTTGATAACAGTCACGAGCTTTATGGTCGTGACGATCACAAATTTAGCAAGTGGAGTGGCAAGAAGTGGACGATAGCTAGAAGAATGTTGACGAAAAATTTTGCCTCTGTTGTGCAATCGAGAGGTTATCTTAACTGTGCGGTAATGGAGTTCAAATGGAACTCAATACTTGTTGCTAACTTCCCAGAGGAGGGGAATCTTATTCATCAGGAGAGTATTACTTGATTTGTAGTTGTGGAGTCTGATCTAGGATCTAAGAGCAATTCTAACTATCCAACTTGATCATGAGAAGTTGGTTATGATTTATATTGTACACATTGCTTAGTGCGTACGGTTCATATGTTATCTTGTTTATGAACCGCTCAAAGTATGGTTGGTTCGAATGCCTTCAGGTCAACCGTGGTTAGGCTATCCAACCAACAGTGGTCAAGCCATCAAATATTGGTTGACCACAACAGTATTGGTTGTGGACTACAAGATGTTATAGTCGCAGAAGCGCTCGACAATAAAGAAAGCATTTCAATGGGCAAGCGACAGACAGCTAAACCGTATCATTTTGGAGAGTAAAAATATCAACATGATCAATCTCACTAACTCCAAATCAGAGGGGCCTACTTGGAAGGCAAGCCTCATCCTTCATGATATATGGGGTCTTGCGGCATCTTAGCAAAGGAAATATGCCTCTATCATATCATGAGTAGCAAACATCTTAGCAAAGGAAGCAGCTAAAAATCAGGAGTGTCTTTTTTGAAACCTATGTGGGTTTTGTATGTAAATATTCCATCGTCTTGTATCCAATGGGCCCTTATGTGTGATGAGTTGGGCCATAAAGTGTATCGTGGATTTTCAATAAATTAATAACCACAATCTTATTACCAAAAAAAATAGCATTAATAGGGTGGGTCTTACTCTTATACATGGGACCCATTGTCTTAGAGGTGGGACCCTCACAATATCAATGGTTTTGAGCCATCCCCCTCCTCTCCCTAGTGTTAGTGGAACCAAACTCATCACATATGCCTTCGTTGATCCAGTCTTATAGAGCTGAGTGAAAAAATTTTACAAGATCCTATGAACAATTGAAGACTCTGCTTTTGAACTCCAGAGCCTCATATGTACACTTAGTTTTAAGGAAAGAACCATGGCAGGTTTCTGCTTGAGGACTGTTGGGATTTTATAATTATTAATTTATTCATATGCCCAATGCAATATTGGAAAGTCACTATTAGGGCGGTTACAAAATAGAGGGTTATATATTTGTAACCACCACATCACTGAAGAGATATGAGATTATTCCTGCATAAGATTTTTTCCAGAGAAAGGCGGCTCCCATCTCTCTCTCTCCCTCTCTCCTAGAAACGCAGGAAAGGAGTTCCTTGCTTTAGATCTCCTTACCATCCTTCCATGGCATTTGGGTTGTGGAATTTATTCCCTTTCCTAGAGATTGTGGAATCGCACCAGTGGAGCTCTGGTGGAGGAACAAGAACGTGGAATCCAGATTACTTCCGCTGCAGATATTCTATATTTAGGAAAGCGAATCCAAGTAAGGATCTTTTCCCATCAATTATAGAATTAAAAATTATATGGAATATTACCTACACTGGAAATCGAGCCTAAGATTCCCACGGTTTTTTGTTCCTCCCCATTGTTTATTTTTTTGGATCCAATGGAAGGATCAAGGGTTTATGGAAACTCACGGTGAATCCAGGGTTTAATAGGAAACCCATGGGAGAATTGAGAGGGTTTTATGAAACCCTTATTTGGTTCAGATCCGAGTGGGAGGATACTTGTGAATTTCCCTTATGAATTTTTGCATGAATTGATAATCCATGAATGCTTTGGCTTAATGTTTATTGGATTTTTTCCATGCATTATTTTTTTGGATGAAATTTTGGGATAAAAAACGTGTTCTTTCGTTTTTTGGAAAAGTTTTCGTTCGAGAAAAAAAATGACGTTGTTTAGTCACAGGACCAGACGTACGTCCGTCTGACCAAACGGACGTCCATCTATTGGTCTGAAACTGTGGACCATCACAGTATCCCAAACAGAATTTCTGTCTGGGCAGATGATCATCCGTTCGGTCACAGAAGGCAGACGGACGACTGTCTGGGAGACGGCAGTCCGTCTATAGGAGATAGTTTTTTTCGAATATTGGTCTATCCAGTTCAGAATGTGTTTCTAACTTACTAGACACTAATGGCCCGACAATCTGTGTGATGTTTGGGCATTGAAGGCCTAATGGGGCCTAGTGGGAGCTAATGAGGTAGAAGTGTTCTGTGTGAACCACCTCATAGCATAAACATGATTGCATGTTTTATTTTATTAAAACTATTTTAATTATGGGTCTATTGATCATGTTTCTTGCACACAATGAAACTAGTGTATAAGTCTATGTGGGTTTGTATGAGAATTTGATTGAATGTTTTTAGCATCTCTTTTGGTTTAAATGCTTATCCCATAGGTTGACTATGCTAGGGTGATTTGTTGTTGCTTGTATTGTGTTGTGTTTTATATTAGAATAGATGAACCCACCCTTGCATATAATGTCTCTAGAAAAATGGTTGCTACAAAGAGCATAGTTGCTGACCTCACTAAAGGAGATAAGCTGAATGAGAAGAATTATGACCTTTGGCACCGAAAGGTGCAATATCTCCTGGAAGAGCAGGACATGCTGGAAACCAGACCATTTCCCCACCTGAGGAAGGTACCACTGCATAGCATTGCAGGGACCTTGGGTTATACAATGCCTGGAAGAGGAAAGACCGTGTAGCTAAGATTACTATCCTAAGCTCCATGAGGGATGACCTGATGCTTTGGTTTGAGAAGCATAGGACTGCAAAGTCTTTATGGGAGGCAATGAAGTTCCAATATGGAGGAACGTATACCACAAGAGGCCGCCAGCACGGACTCACTTTTGATGGTTATAAGATGCGTAGGGTCACACCAGGAGGCAGCATATAACCATCATGTCCAACATGATTACTGAGTTGAGTGCATGTGGGCGCCAAAAGTCTGATGAGGAGCAAGTCTCCGCAGTCATCAAGTCACTGTCAAAGACTTGGGAGCATATGAAGATCTTCTTGACACATGCTGATGATGTCAAGACTTTTGATCAAGCTGCCAAGCACCTTGAGCTAGAGGAGGATCGAATGTTGGCCGATGCCCCTCAGACTGAAGTACTTGCTGCTAAAGCTAGCACTAGTAAGGGTGCAGGCTTCAAGCGCAAGAAAGAGAAAGCCCACCCTCAACGGTCCAAGCAAGGTAACCATGGTGGGAACAGAAATAAGAATGGCCTCAAGCATTCAAGGGGGACTAGAGATGGCAAGAAGAAATCACCTTTGATTTGCTTCATGTGTTGAAAGCCAGGTCATTTTGCTCGTGATTGCACTAAGCAGGAGGTATGTACTGTGTGTTATACCTCATCTTGTTATGTAACAAATTCTACTATGCTTGCTGAACTAAATCCTTTGTGGATTGTTGATTCAGGTGTGACAGAACACATAACAAGGGAATGCTCAAGCTTCGTGGAATACCCTCGTATTCCAAGAGGAAGTAGGAGAATAATGATGGGGAATAGCTCAAGTGTGGAGGTTCATGGCATAGGCACATGCAGATTAGTTTTGTGAGGTGGCCGGACACTGTTACTCCATGATGTGTTGTATGCTCCAGACATTCAGCGGAATCTTGTTTCTGTTATTTATCTTTTGAGACATGGTTTTAGAGTTGTAGTTGAAAACAATTCTTTGGTTTTGTATCTAGGTGATACAGTTTATGGTTATGGTTTTCTTCATAATGGTTTTATTGTATTGGATACAATTGATAATTTATCTAATCCTAGTAATGCTTTTGTTTGCCAAAATATTGTGTGTATTGATTCTAATTTGTGGCATGCTAGACTATGACATATTGGCTTAGATAGGATGAACAGGTAGGCAAGAGAAGGTCTCTTAGGCCAAGGTTCACTATTTGATTTGCCAACTTGTGAGTCATGTCTAGCAGGAAAAGCAACTAGAAAACCATTTAAAAAGGCTTTGAGAGCCTCTCTTCCTTTAGAACTTATCCATTCAGATGTGTGTGGACCCATGAATGTGCATACTAGAAAAGGATAAGCTTATTTCATCACATTCATAGATGACTATACATGGTATGGTCACATTTATCTAATTTCTCATAAGTCAGAAGCTCTAAAATGTTTTAAGAGATTCATGAGCTTAATTGAGAATCAGTTAGATAAAAAGATTAAAACTCTTAGAATGGATAGAGGTAGAGAGTATCTCTCCGATATGTTCAAAGGGTTGTGTGATGAAAAGGGGATATCTAGACAACTTACTATTCCAAGGACTCCACAGAAAAATGGGTTGCTGAGAGGAGTAATAGAACCTTGCTAGACATGGTGAGATCCATGATTGTGCAGGCAAATCTACCCATCTCTTATTGGGGAGATGCTTTGCTGATTGCGGCCTATATCCTCAACAGAGTTCCAACGAAATCGGTTCCTTCCACACCATATGAGTTGTGGACCGGAAGGAAGCCAGATTTGAGTTACTTGCACGCATGGGGATGTGCAGTATATGTTCACTCTACTTCTCACCAATATGGAAAGCTTGGACCCAGAGGAAGAAAGTGTATTTTTATGAGATATTCTGAACCCTCAAAAGGGCCATGTCTTCATTGGACTAGATGAGAGTGAGAGGAGAACGGAACTTGAGTCAAGGGATGCAACATTCTTGGAGAATGATTTTCCATCTCTTTCAAGAGTTAACAAAGAATCATCAGAATTCTTTGAGATACAAGATAGTGGTCTTGTCACTCCAAGGGTTCAAATTCTGGATAATGAACCTGAGGTTCATCCAGAAGATCCTAGTGGGAGTGGGAGTGTAGATGTGATAGCTACCTCAGAGGATGAGCAATCTGACATGCATTTGCGCCGTAGTGGGCGCGGGCTAGTTCCTCGTCGACGTTTCAACATAAAGAATGAAGCCTACAAGGTAACTCCTGAAGATATCGACTATGAGATGACTTCAATCGATGAGCATGAACCGAAGAGCATGCAAGAAGCTCTTGCGGGGTCAAGCTCAAAGGAATGGTTGAAGGCAATAGAGGAAGAGTTGGAGTCAATGAAAGTTAATCATGTCTGGGACTTGGTTGACTTGCCGCCGGGCCGAAAGGCAATTGGGAACAAGTGGGTTCTCAAGATCATGAGAAAGGAGGATGGATCTATTGAGAGATTCAAGGCTCATTTAGTGGATAAGGGCTACACCCAACGAAGGGGTGTTGATTATGAGGAAACTTTTTCCCCTGTGGTTAGGTTTGCCTCAATCCGCCTCATACTAGCCATTGTTGCTCAGTTGGACTTGGAGCTTTATCAGATGGATGTAAAAACTATTTTTCTCAATGGAGAACTTGAGGAAGAGATTTATATGGATCAACCTCAAGGCTTTGAAGCTAATGGACTTGAGCGCAAAGTGTGCAAGCTTAAGAAGTCCATATATGGCTTAAAGCAAGCATCTAGACATTGGAATGTGCGCTTCCACCAAGCTATGATGGAAAATGGGTTTTCCATGCTTAAGGAAGACCACTGTGTTTACACCAAGAGATCTTATAGTAATTATGTCATTCTGACATTATACGTAGATGACATACTCATGGCTAGCAATAGCAAGGATCTATTGGAAACCATCAAGAAATGGTTGTCCTCCGTATTTGATATAAAGGACATGGGTGAAGCAAGCTATGTGCTTGGTGTCAAGATTGTCAGATATAGGCAAAAGAGATTATTGGGTTTATCTCAGGAGACCTATATTGATAATGTATTGATGAGATACCAGATGCACAATTGCAAATCAATTGATACTCCAGTGGAGAAGGGTTTGCATTTGAGCCTTGATATTGGTCTTAAGACTCTAGAGGAGAAAACCAAGATGGAAAGAGTTCCATATTCCAATGCAGTGGGTAGCCTTATGTACGCTAGGATGTGTACTAGGCCAGATATTTGTTATGCAGTGGGTTTGGTTAGTTGGTACCAATCAAACCCAAGCATAGAGCACTAGAAAGCAATCAAGAGGATATTGAGATATCTCAGAGGAATGAGTAACTACATGTTGTGTTACCAAGGATCAGATTTACGGTTAGTTGGCTATAGCAATGTTGACTGGGCTAGAGATATTGATGAGCGCAAATCAACCTCTGGATATTCTTTCTTGCTGAATAGTGGGGCCATTTCATGGTGTAGCAAGAAGCAGACTTGTATATCCCTTTCGACCATGGAAGCAGAGTATGTGGCATGCTCAGCTGAGGTTCAAGAGGCTGTTTGGTTGAGGAGATTCCTTCAACATATTGGAATTATGATGACATCCAAAGAGGCTGCCCTTGTCTACTGTGATAGTATGGCAGCTCTTAGCTATGTCAAGGACCCCAAGTATCATGGGAAAACTAAACATATACAGTTGAAATATCATTTTGTTAAAGACATTGTATCAAGGAATAAAGTTGTATTTAAGCACATATCTACTAGTCAGGTGGTAGCTGACCCCCTTACCAAACCTATAGCCAAGGATGTTTTTATTTCTCATGTAAAATCCTTGGGCTTGTGTAGATTGTGACTTACTTTTGTACTGAAACTTTCTTATTATTGAGTAATATGAGTTCATTCCAACATTTACTTTTCACTTTTTGTGTGATTGTTTTCTTCTAGCATAAAACAAGATATGTCAATAGGCAAGAGAATGGCTCACTCACACGAGCATTCCCCTCTAGCGCCTTGGAGGCGAGCAGAGATGAGACGGATTGTGAATGACTTTGTGTAGGTCAGTTCATAATCATGATGTTGCCTTGATTTGGAATCAAGATAAGTTTCTCTATTGTGAAGAGAATCGACATGAATGTTCCACCATAGCACGTATATCATACTATGTGCAAGAGGTTGTGACTAGACTAAGACCTATATGGTGTTGAGAGGGACATACGTTCTATTGTATATGGAATGCTCCACCATGGCACGTATATCATACTATGTGTGTTTAGCGATCATTGGAAATAAAAGGATGGATCCCTGCTCCTTTCATTGTGTGAATTCTAGACCTTACGATCCATTAGTGTTCTTAGTGACTTTCGACGAATCATGAAACGAAGGGTTGATGTGGCTTCTTTGAGGTGTTACCTATGGTCATGATTGAATTCAACCTAAAGGGGCATTATCGGGAAAGGAATCAATCCTAAGTGTAGTGATGGTCTAGGGCGAAAGGAAAGGTTTGATTCAGCTACACCCTAAAAGTGTTTACTGGCACTAACTGTATGTGTTATAGTAGTGAACATTTTAAGGACAAGAAGTTGATCTCTCAAAGGGATCGAGATACCTTTAGTCTGGTGAGTTTGAATAAACCTAGGACACTGTGGTATACTAATGCTTATTTGATATGTTTCTTTGAGTGATGTGCCATTCTGACCTTCTAGGAAAGTTTCTAGTTTGGGGCTCACGCATGCAGGTATATCACCAGTCGCACAACCCATTTTTCCAATATGACTTGTGGATGTGAATGTCTAAAACACAAGTGGTCTATGTATCTGGGATACATAGCAAATAGATCAATATTTGTATACCTGGTATATACATGTGTGTCTGGGACACAAGAAGTCTATGTATCTTGGATGCATAACAGAGAGATTGAATGTGTATATCTAGGATATACAAGTGTGTCTGGGATACACTATGACAGAGAGATTAACACTTGCCCTTATGCAAGTGGGACACGTTGGGATTTTATAATTATTAAGTTAATTATATGCCCAAGGCAATATTGGAAACTCACTATTAGGGCGGTTATAAAATATAGGGTTATATATTTGTAACCGCTGCATCACTGAAAAAATACGAGATTATTTGTGCGTGAGATTTATTCCAGAGAAAGGCAGCTCCCATCTCTCTCCCTCCCTCTCTCCTAGAAACGCAAGAAAGGAGTTTCTTGCTTTGATCTCCTTACCATCCTTCCACGGCATTTGGGTTGTAGAATTTATTCCCTTTCCTAGAGATTGTGGAATCATATAGGTGGAGCTTTGGTGGAGGAACAAGAACGTGGAATCCAGATTAGTTCCACTGCAGATATTCTATATTTATGAAAGTGAATCCAGGTAAGGATCTTTCCCCATCAATTATAGAACTGAAAATTATATGGAATATTACCTACAAGGACAAACTATTATACTGGAAAATTGAAGAACATGTTATATTGAAACTTGAAGGACAAATAAGCAAGCAAACAAGATGATTTTTTATATTTCAAATAGCAACAGAAGTAACATGTAATACAAAGAAGAGAACTGGTAGAGCCTCATCAAAAGTAAAAATAAGAGAACTGGTAGATAATAGAATTCTTAACCTGTTGCTTATTCTAAAGCTTTTGTCCATACAATTCCATTTTCATTTACCCAATGACAAACTTCAATCTGGCCTGGGCCAAAACCCAAGAGCTTGAAAGCAAAATGATTTGGGTTCCAATCTGATGTATCATAATGACATACCATGATTACTTGATTCATCTTCTTCTGAGCATGTATATCAACCACATATATTTTCACTTTTTGTAAAACATGGCAATAATAGACTTGAAATGGAAATGGCTGACTGTGGCAGATGATTGGCGGTTCAAATAGGTTCTCATATGCAAGTCTCACAGCTCCAATTGTGACATTCTCATAAGATCCTTCAGCACTCTCAGTACTCCATATGCATACATGACTACCTAAATTCTGAACAACAGCATCAATGAGATCCTCCGCAGAAGTTTCACAACTGCATTGCTCACCTTGGTTGGGGCTCTTCTCACATATCTTAAGAGTGTTTTGAATATATCCATCCATGCTTGACTCATCCTCCACACCAAAAATCTTTTTCAATTCTTTGATACGAGCTAGAGAAAACGGGATTTTTGATGCTAGAGGTCGTGGGAAGAATGATTTATACGGTATTGGGTCCCTTAGATCAGGCATAAGCATGAAACCTCCCTCTTTCACCATAGACTTCCTGAAAAACAGCAATCCTCCTCCTTGGGAAACTAAGGAGGATTTAATGGGAAGGCCATCATATTTTAGTTTGGCATCATTCCACTGGGCTACTGGCGGCAAGGTTGTGTTTATGTCATCTGCTATCTTCTTCACTTGTGCATTTGTAGAACAAGCAACATTAGCTTGCTTGCAGAATGAATGCAAGTGAGAATCCAATTCATTTTTCTCCATTAGTTTCAAAAATGATGCAATCTGATGGAGGCCTAATGGAGAAGCCTTTTCCACTAACCATTGTGGAGGGTGTGGAAGACCAATATGCTCTTTCCAATATTGTAAGAAAGCATGTTCAGCTCGAGAACCCTATAATTTCATTTGTTAGGGGGAAGGGTTAAATAACAATCAAATAATAAAACTAAAATGAAAACAAGAAATAACCACATTCAAATAAAAAGAGAATAGAAAGATATTTTCTTACACTGAAGTATGCTACTATCAG
Source organism: Hakea prostrata (assembly GCF_041222555.1). Classification (NCBI taxonomy): domain Eukaryota; kingdom Viridiplantae; phylum Streptophyta; class Magnoliopsida; order Proteales; family Proteaceae; genus Hakea; species Hakea prostrata. Next base: position 69,880,702 of record NC_142606.1, on the reverse strand, counting down.
AAGTCCAAGCAATAAAGTGGCTTGCATAATGGTGGAACTGAAGTAAAGAATGCAATGAGTTGGGTAAAGAGGGGATGTTTAATTTATATATGAGGGAAGTTTGGCATAGCAACAAACAGGAAAATTGCAGCTGATCAACATCTTTGTTGGTGTCGAATGTTGAATCTTCCTTTGTCTTGCTCCACCAGATGAATGAAGGCAATCAAAAGATTGGAATGTGATGTGATGAAGGTGTGTGTTTTGTTTGGCAACCAAACTTTACTAAATAAATAGAAGCTAATTTCAAATCCACCAAACTATTTTACCAAGAAAATTTCTAAGGTACCAAATTATTTTACTAAGTAAGTTCTAACCAAATCTAACTTCCTAATGCTTTCTCATTTCTTATTTCCTTCATCAACTCCCATCAAGTTCTTCTTCTTGTCTATGTCATAGTCTCCAGCTGATGAGTTTTGGGGACTGAATTTTGAAGGGACAAAAAAAGAATGTGTTCAAATATGTGAAGAAGGGATTCAGCTTTTGGTTATCTTTTTCTTTGTCCTCTAACAATAGCAATGCTGAGAAGCCTTTTGATTCTGCTACACTGTTGTAGCGGCAACAGATTCACGGGTTTCCTTTAATTGAATATTTCCTTAAGAGTTGTAAATGACTTACTTATATTATTTCCCCAGATTGGACATAATATCAACAAATTAGCTTTTTACCTAAAAAAACATAGGAAAGCTAAACCTGCTCTTGTAACTTCCCAGTTTCCCCCATGAAGAGTGGAATGCTTCTATTTACGACTACATTGTAAGCTAAATTTCAACTCTTCTTCAAACCTCAAGTTTTTAAATACGAAAATTACCCTCTCAATTGTATATTAAGTTAGACCATCATAGTCAAAGAGAAGATAATTGAAAATACAAGGGTTGAAAAGTACAATTCAAATGACTTAGAAAAGAGTGTTCACCAAAAAGGACCTAAATCTCCCATTTAGAATGTTATAGACATTATTTCCTTTCATGCTCCTACTTTCCTAAAATTTGAATTTTGTATCTCTGACGAAAACATATTTAAGAGTTAGTTTTAGTCAAAAAGAACTCTTTTTTGTGAAGAACCTTAACCATTTGTTTTGAAGGTAGCATAACCTGCCACATGGTTGGCTATAGGAACAATACAAATTGCTGCTCTACTTTTCAGTGAGAGTGCAAGACCTCAGAAAAAAAAATCTTGAGAGGTGAAACTCAGAAATTTAATCGTAACAAGAATTGACATGAAGATATAGAAAAGTTAAGGCAGTTGTTAATTAGGCGTGATGAGGATGATTTTTCATCATTTTCCTAATTGTTTCTAATTTGAATTCTTTCATATTATTTTCTCATCTTATTTGAATTCTTTTCATTCATCCTTCCTCCCATTCGAATTCTTTCCATACCATCTCATCCTTCCATTTCATTAGTATCCTAATTTGGTTTTATTGGTTTCTCTATTGAAACCTTTCCATACAATCATTTTCATATGTTATATTCCCATAAAAATATTTCCTTATGTTGTATTTTCATATTTTATATCTTTTTTTTATTGTTCATTGTTACCTAACAGCATGGGATGTATGCTATCGATATATTTGATGTTCTCTCATATAAAATTATTCAACCATTTTTTCCTATTGTGGTTGTGTCTTAATATGGTATCAGCCTAGAACATGATTATGCATCTTAATTAGCCACGTATTATTCTTCCTCATCTTCTTGTACCTCCTCTTCAATGGTCTGTTGATTTGGATTCCTCTTCTCCATCTCTTTCATCACTCGAACAATCCGGGTTCCATTTTGATCACCCAACCATTGAAGGGTGATAATTATCTGACTCGGCAATGTGCTATGCATATGGCTCTCGAAGCAAAAAACAAACTTCAATTCATGGATGGCTCTCTTTCAAAACCTGTTTTTTATTCAATTTTGCTTCATCAATGGATCCGTTGCAACAGTATGGTTCTTTTATGGCTCGTCATTGCTCTTGTTCCAGATATTGTTCATAGTATCATTTATGCTTCTACTGCTCATGAGTTTTGGAATGACCTTGAGGCTTGTTATTCTCAACAAAATGCACCCCGCATTTTTTAAATTTGTCATGCCATTTCCACCCATCAAAAAGGCACGTCTTCATTGACTTCTTATTATACGGTTCTCAAAGGGCTTTGGGATGAGCTTTCTTCGTATAATGATCTACCACCTTGCACATGTGGTCTTTTAAAGAAACATTCCAATCTTATTCATAGAGATCAGCTTCTTGAATTTTTTTATGGGACGTACTTAATGATCCCTACGGCTCACTTCGTAGCCAATTACTTTTGATGGACCCTTTGCCGACAATGAATCATGGTTATTCTCTCTTACTTCAATAGGAGTGCCATCGCACAATTCATGAGGCTATTGCTCCCAGCCTCCCACCCTCACACACTCTACCTTGGTTGCCACATCTTCTCATTATAGTTCCAAAAATAGTACCAAGAAACACTATCAATGTGACTTTTCTGGCTTGGATGGCCATTTGGAATCCTGTTGTTTTAAGAAACATGGGTATCCTCTCAAACGAACTACAAAATCCACCGCACCACCATCTCCAACGGTTCACTCTCTTGCTATAGCTATGGTCCCTTATGCTATTACACCATCTTTCACCACAAATCAATACCATAAACTTCTATCTCTGTTGGAATCTGGTAACATTAAACCCTTGGCAAATGTTGTAGGTAACGTATCTTCTCTATGGGAAATTGATTCTGGCGCCAGTCTTCATATGGTTTCAGATTTGTCTTTATTTCATTTGGATAGTCTTGTTCCCCACACCGAATCCATTCGTCTTTCAAATGATGGTTTTGCTCTTGTTACACATATTGGGAATTGCAACCCTATACCCACTTTACCTCTTACGGATGTCTTACATGTTCCTTCCTTTGGTTTTAATTTGTTGTCTGTTACCCAACTTACCCAACAACTTCATTGTTTCCTAACTTTCTATCATGATCATTGTGTGATACATGACCTACGCACAAAGGAGAGGATTGGGCTGGGTAGGCATACAATGGACTTTATTATTTGGAGTTAGATCATCCCATTGTTGTTGTTGTTTTTCCTGCCAAAGACCTTTGGCATTCTCATTTAGGCATTCCATCTTTAAAAGTTTATAGTTCTATTCCACGTTTGGATCCAAATATTTCTTTTTATAAAAATTGTGTTTTCTATAGTTGTCGTTTGGCTAAGCAAATTTGACTTCCTTTTCTATCTAGTATAATTTCTACCACATCTTGTTTTGAATTGATACATTGTGACATTTGGGGACCTTACTTCGTTCCCTTAATTTGTAGTACAAATTTTTTTTAACTATTGTGGAAGATTTTTCACGATGCACCTGGGTGTTTTTGTTAAATCATAAATCTAATGCTTGCCCCGAAGGGAATTTTTTGTTAAGATAAAAACCCAATTTAGAAACCAAATTAAACAACTCCAAACTGATAATGCTCGAGAGTTTTTTAATTACCATTCAAATGAATTTTTTACAATCTATGGTATTATTCATCAACATAGTTTCGTTGATACACCCCCAACAAAATGGGGTTGTTGAACGCAAACACCGCCACCTTGTTAATGTGGCTCATGCTCTATCCTTTCAAGCAAGTCTACCTCATAAGTTTTGGGCCATTGTGTTTTGACAACCGCTTACCTCATTGACTATTTACCCACCCTGCTGCTACATGGTAAGTCACAAGTTTTATTTGGCAAGATCCCTTCATATTCTCATTCTCGAACTTTTGGATGCCTTTGTTATGGTCATTAACCATTCATCCATTAGTCATAAATTTGATCCCCAAGCATCTCCAGGCGTTTTTATTGAGTATCTATATGCACAAAAAGGGTATACGATTTATGATATACAAACACATAAGGTTTACATTAGTTGTGATGTCACATTTGTTGAAGATTCTTTTCCTTTTTCAAAATTTACATCCCCATTATTGCATGTTTTATCCATTGCTGCTCCAGATATTGATAATTTACCCATCTTGTCGGATCTACCCTTATCAACCACACCCTCTCCTCAACCGATTGAAGAACCTTCTTCACCCAACTTTCCATCCACCACCATCTCCCGGTCATCTCGGGTTCATCAAACGCCACCCCATCTTAAGGACTATCATTGTTATGCCGTGGATGCCCAAGCTCCTCCTTGCACAAGTACTCTCACTTCTGCTAATTGTTTTTTATCCTATTATAAATTTCCTCACCCCATTTCAAGTATCTTGATGCCCTAAATGTTATAATTGAGCCTACAAGCTTTGCGAAGGCTATTGTTTCACCTGATTGGAATGAGGCAATGGATAGTAAAATTGTAGCTCTTGAACTTAACAAGACTTGGTCTCTTGTGCCTTTACCCCCAAACAAGAAACTCGTAGGTTGTAAATGGGTTTACAAAATCAAACGGCATTCAGATGGGTCAATTAAGCATTACAGAGGCGCATGTAGCGGCAAAGGGTTATACTCAAATTGAGGGGGTTGATTTCCATGAGACATTTGCCTCAATTGCTAAGTTGGTTACTGTCATAACACTTCTTGCCATTGCTGCTATCAAGGGATGGTCCTTGCATCAATTGGACATCAACAACACATTTCTCCATGATGATCTTAATGAAGATGTATATATGACTCTTCCGCCTGGTTATCATCTAAAGGAGGAGAAATTGGTTTATCGCTTGCACAAATCATAATATGGGCTTAAGCAAGGATCTCGTAATTGGTTTTCCAAACTTTTTGGTGCCATTATTGAGCTTGGATAAACAGAATCTAATGCACATTACTCTCTATTTTCTCTACTTATAGAGTCTTCATCTACCTTTGTGCTTGTTTATGTTGATGACATTTTAATTTGTTAGGTCGACCACAACTATGATTTCCAACTTAATCACTTCTTCAGCAACGTTTCTAGATTAAAGATCTTGGTTCACTTAAATATTTCCTTGGTCTTGAGGTGGCACATTCCAAGAAAGGTATTTTCATCAACCAACAAAAATACACATTGGACATCTTAATTGATGTTGGTTTTACAGGTGCAAATCTGACTCAATTTCCAATAGAACAACACCTTAAGTTGACTACTTTTGATGGTGAGCCATTACCTAATCCAACACCATACTGTCGGTTATTGGGCCGACTTATTTATCTCATAATTACTCGCCCAGATGTTGTTCACACTATGAATGTTCTTAGTCAATTCATGCATGAACCTCATAAACCTTATAGGGATGCTGCTAATCGTTTACTATGTTACCTCCATGGCACTCCAGGACAAGGGATTCTTTCATCTGCTAATGGTGAGTTATCTTTTCGTGTTTATGGTGACTCATCTTGGGCAAGTTGCCTTATGACTCCATGATCTACCACTCGATATTATGTATTCCTTGATTTCAACCCTTCATCTTGGAAATCTAAAAAGCAAGTCATTGTATCCTGCTCATCTACTGAGGCTGAATATCATGCTATGGCCATCACCACTTGTGAACTCATATGGTTAGTTACATTACTCAACGATCTTGGTGTCATGGTCCCTCGACCAATACCTTTATTTTGTGATAATTAAGTTGCTTTACATATTGCTGTGAACTCAGTCTTTCACGAGCGCACTAAAGCACATCGAGATTGATTGTCATGTGGTTTGCAATCAAATTGCTGACATTTTCACCAAGGCCCTTGGAAAATATTTGTTTCTCAGTAATAGAGACAAGTTAGGAGTTCTTAATATTCACTTTCCAACTTGAGGGGGAGTATTAAGCATGATAAAGATGATTTTTCATCATTTCCCTAGTTGTCTCTAATTTGTATTCTTTCATATCATTTTCTCATCTTTTTTGAATTCTTTCCATTCATCCTTCCCCCCCCCCATTCAAATTCTTTCCATACCGTCTCATCCTTCCATTTCACCAGTATCCCAGTTTAGCTTGATTGGTTTCTCTATTGAAACATTTCCATACATTGTATTTCCATATGTTGTATTTCCATGTTTTATATCTTTCTTTTATTGTTCATTGTTACCTGCTATATAATTGAGGTTCTCTCATATGAAATTATTCATCATTTTTCCTATTGAGATCGTGTCTTAATAGTTATTCATGAAAATTTCATATTCTCTTCTAGAATTTTCATGGTAAATATCTTTTTGACAAAAAGCTTTAGGAGGCCAAAAAAATTTCCACAAATATTAGGGATGATCACACTGTCATATTTTATATTCAAATAGAAGCATATAGCCTCCCCCATATTCGCATATTCATTTGCATTTTCAGCAGTTTTTTTCTTTTTTTAAAGATTACTTATTTTTCACTAGATTTTTAAGGATTTCTTTGCCACTAGGCCAACTTCATTTTGGATAAAAAAAAAAATTACAGAAGGGTATTTGGGTTTTAAATATTCAAGATTTCAGTACTGTTTGATATGCCATATTTAATATTCTAAAGATACTATTAGAACACTTAACCTGTCACACCCCACCCAGCCGGATCCGGTCATTACCCGAATGCCCGTGGGGGTGATACACCGCAAGATCTAGGTTCAGTGACAAATCCATACAAAACATGATATAGCATAATTAAATGGACAAGAATAAATCAAGTTTATCATACTAAGTTATCAAAACCGAAATAATGGTTACAATCATCCATTACTTCAAAATAAAAATATAACATCAGAGTTTTTAAAAGAAAAGAGAGTAATTTTCAACGCAGCGGAAAACTAGAGTATACTTGTTCTCTAATGGAATCCCACCCAAAAGAATAGTCTTGATACTGGCATGAAGCTCCATGTGCGTCAACTTCTTCTTCGGTCACTCCTTCAATAAGACATATTGGTAACGCATCCTCCATTTGGAAGAAGTCCTCATAACCTGCAGCATAATCTAATAGAAAAAAAGACATAAAAGGAATGAGTTCAACAGAACTCAGTGAGGTCAACTCAACATCATATCACACATTCATTCTCAAGATTCCACACCACACATATAACATGAATATCAATAATGTAATTAATAACAATGATATGATATGTGAATGATTATGCTCCTAACTCTATCATGAAGTCTCTATGGTAGACACGCATTAAGTCACACACCAGTCTTCTTTGGGCGGTCTCATCACTCTTCCCTCACGGCTCTGATGCACGTCTGTTGGGTTCTCCGCGGTTGTTGTGTAAAGTCCTGTCAAGCCATGGTTGGGGATTAGGTCATCACTCTCTCACATCACCATTGGTATAAGATCTGACGCGTGTCAAGGATAATCTTAGGCCCAATGCAAAGTCATATGGTCTCGTACTACATATGGTCCGGATATTTCCCCTCACGCCTAGTGCTCTGTTGGTTCAATACCTTCCCACCTATGAATGGAATCCTCAATGGAGGCATCTGTTGGACCCCATTCATTAACCCAGTGGTCATCCACATATAATGGACAGGATGATCTCCATCTCCTCTCACGGGTCATTTCACCGGTCTTGAGCGTCCATGAGCCCTTATCTATTATATGCAACCCTACCTCTCTATGATGATAGTGGGCCTGCTTGACATACAGGACCCAGCCACTAACATCACGGGTTAACCGGCTTCAATACCCCTGCCGAAAGGGTAGTAGTACTCATGAGGTCATCTAACCAAACACTTCTAGACATGCCCTAAATATGTAAATCAGTAATCGGGAAAGAGCCAAGGGCACCATAGGAATGCGTCCCATACCGCCTCCTTTGGTATCCTATGGCAGAAATGCCAAAAGGGCATTCCCCATTCCCAACCACAATATAAGCAATCATATAATATCACTAGGGCAATGGGTGAACCCACAACCCTAGTAGAAAATACAAGGTAGAAGAAATAATAATAATATTTCTCCTCTCATACAATCACATTCCATTTCATAACAACAATAATAGATTTCAAAGCAAGGAGCAACATTAGAAATAATAACAAACATAAATTATAGCAATTCATATTTAACAAAAGACATAAATTAACCAACAAGATAATACTAAAGCAATACAAGATATCAATAATGAAAAGTAACTAACATCATTACACATGTAATATAAAGTTAAGTATATTCCTCACCTTTTACTTTATTCTTCCTCCAATGATCAATAATTCCTTCTCACAAATTAGTGACTAAAGATATATTAACCTATTCATGCAAAAGAAATAATTATCACAAATTAGAGCCAATTCGGGTTTCAAATGATATCTTAAAATCTTCCCACAAAAACCCAAATCTGAAAACTGGGCTAAAAAATGGTAGTTCTCAACCTCACTAGTGAATGGTCACTAATTTGCCACCAACTCGAAGTTTAAACGAAACGAAATTTTGGGGAAAGCTAATTGACAATAAAAGGATCTTACGGGTACCTTCAATTTTATCCAATTTGACCAAAATCAAGAAGCCCCAAATTTGGCTCTCATAAATCACCCGTGGGTGACCTAGAGAGTCAAATTCTAAAATCTTTTGCAAGGGGATAAACCATTACTCCCAAACTCAAGGGAAACATTAATATAAGAAAATATAAGCATCTAGGGTACCTATCATTATTCCCTTTCACAGATCCCTCAATAGAAGAGAAAAGATATCACTCCCACAAATTAGGAAGGGACATTAAAATAATAAAGGAAAGCATCCAGGATACCTAACAACCTTCCCTTTCAAGATTCCTCAAAAAGAAAGGAGAGAAAATACTCACAAAATTGTGAGTAAGAGAAGCATTAAAGAAAATTAACCTTTCGTAATGATTCTGCAAAGATTCGGATCACAGACACCTTCGGAAGAATGGAAATCGCTCCTCTCTTTCGTTTCTCCTTTTCTCCAAAGCCTCCGCCTCTTTCTAGCCTCCAAAAATGCGTTTACGGATGAGATAAAACATAAATAGGGTTTAAAAATCCGAATTTCCAATTTTGCCCCTAAATAGAAAATAGGGTGGGGGTTGGTTCACCTAAACGGCTCAAACTTCTGGCTCATGATTGGACCCCCAAACAAACTCCGATTTTAATGATCTTTGGCTCGTTGGAAAGGTCTTTCGACCATCTTCGATTTGATATCTTATTTACGTCAATCGGATTCTCCATCACTGATCTACAGATTACCCTTTTTATACTATCGAGACTAATCTTCTCTCTTCACTTAAACTTTAGGAGAGTTTTTGAGTCATTATAAGGGTCATTTACCAACATTTGTTTAATTTCCAATCCTTCGGGCTCGAATTGAATGGTCCACAATTGTCGCCGAATCAAGGCCCAGGTTCTCGGTCTTAAAACCACGGGTTAAAGGGGTAGAAATCTGGGGGATTTCACATAACCTTTACCCAAAATTTATATAAATGCACTTTCTTTTTCTCATCTTCTATTCTAACCCCTTTTTTTTTTTTTTTTTTTTTGGGATTCTATTCTAACCCCTTGCTTCAACTGAATGCATGCTGACTGGAATGACTAAAATCATCCTTGATATCTGTTTCATCATCTTCTCCAAACAGAATTTTCTTGTCATCCAAATACCAATGCACCTCAGTCTAGTGACTCTAGTCCAGCTTGTTTACCTTTGAACGATCAAAAATCACTTAGTTAGCCTTTCAAAAACTGGGAAATAAATGTAATTCATACCAGACTCTGCAAATGATGGTGAAATGATCTTTAGTAATTTGGCTGGGAAATAATATTCCGGTACAAGTCCTGCTTAAGACAAGATGTCAATCTAATTATGCAAGCAACAGAATAGGATGAGCAGACATATTAATGAACCCCATTGAACTCAGGTAATTATGGAGTGTTAACTACCTGTTATGAACCATCATCAAAAAGGATAACAGTATCAACATCAAGAGTGATGTGATCCTTTATGCAGTTGTGATTGACAACAGATTAATTGTGAAAATAGTTAAGCATGCTGATTTAGATAGAAATGGCATCGACTATGGAGTAGCTTCATTGAGTGAAAATGACTGGTTACCATATCTAATGCTCTGATCTTCTCAATCTCTTTGACAAACACCATATGAAAAATGTTTAGCTATTCAAGATTTTATTTTCATTCACCTTATTCGGAAAAAAGGGTTGGGGCCTAGGAGGATGGACTGTGCACTAACAAGATATAACATACAATTATGAACTTGAATTTGTAAATTGATGTTGAGCAACTTCGGTATGTAGTGTACGTATGAAAACAATGATTTTAGCTCTAATGTGCAGGAACAGCTTCAGGGGGACATTTTCAAACTTATTAGGATACAACCAATGCCACTCTCTAGTGAGCATCTGGGTTCTCACGTACCTTTTTTGTTCCAATCTCACTGTCATAGCTTTGCTGCAGGAACACGGGTTCTGATAAGGTCTGTTCTTGCTTCTTCTATTCCAAATTTTTACTTGTAAAGGTTTGTAACAAACTGGATTCTGTCTCTAGCCGCTTCTGGAATGAAAATACTTGTAAGAATCTAAGTTTGGCTCTAGAATCTGAAATAGCCTCGGAACCGAGAGCCAACAGCTTAAAACACATTGGGAATGGCAAGAATAGTTTTGTAGCTTATGATACTTGGGTTCCAGGGATCATGCATTCCACAATTCTTTCTTGCTTATCACTTCACCTCAGACATTCTCTCGTTTCAGTTTTATAAATTCTAACGGGTGGAACATCCGCCCAATGAATGGATGGTTTCCCTGTGCATTTTGCTTATCACTTCACCTCAGACATTCTCTTTTTTTACTTTTATTTCTTAGATTTGTTTTTCTCAGATACGGGATGTGTGGAAATTCCCTGAGTTATTATCACTTGCTACTATATTTGGGAGTTGAGAAACCAGATACAGAATTCTATTTAGCCATCAGAAGGTAATACTATCATCTGCTTTAGCAGTCATTATTTACTGGATATGTACAAGACCGGACATTGCACATGCAGTGGGAGTGATTAGTCGGCATATGGCGAATCCAGGACAAGAGCATTGGATTATAGTGAAGAGGATCCTAAGATACATTAAAGGAACCTTGGATGTTGCTCTATGTTATGGAGGATTTGAATTTACTGTCAGAGGATATGTTGATTCTGATTTTGCAGGGGATCTTGATAAAAGGAAATCCACTACTGGCTATGTGTTTACAATTGCAGGAGGAGCTGTGAGCTGGGTATCTAAACTACAGACAGTTGTAGCACTGTCTACAACAGAAGCTGAGTATATGGCAGTTACACAAGCTTGTAAAGAAGCAATCTGGATAAGAAGATTCATGGAAGAACTTGGGCACAAACACGAGAAGATTCTCTTGTATTGTGACAGTCAGAGTGCCTTGCACATTGCAAGGAATCCAGCTTTTCATTCCAGGACAAAACACATAGAAGTACAATATCATTTTGTTCGTGAAGTGGTGGAAGACGGAAGGGTGGATATGCAGAAAATCCACACGAAAGAGAACCTAGCAGATGCATTGACAAAAGCAATCAATACTGACAAGTTCATTTGGTGCAGATCCTTGTATGGCTTGATAGAGACATAGACAGCATGGTGGTGGCAAGATAGAGACTGGTGTGGAGATTGATTGGTTCTCAATCTAATCTCCAAGTGGGAGATTGTTGTAATATTAGTCCCACATCGACTGATGTGGGAATATGTGGAGAGGAAGAGGCTATAAAAGAATGCCTCTTCCTTCTTCTTTAATCATCCCAAATATCTTCTCTCTTGGATATTTCTTTATTTATAGTGGAGTTTTCTCTCTTGCCCATATATTATTGTGTCTTTCTTTTCTCTTAGTTGTTATTATTGTGTTCTTCTTTTCTCTTATTTGCTGATTGTTCTATTCGGTGGGTTCTTCATAACCCGACAGGCTAATCCAATACTGGGTTGCCGGCATTTTCTTGAATGTTGTTCAAGGTTGTGGATGGGCTTTCTGTTTTGTACAGAATGGCTGGTGTTTGGTGAAGAAAGCTGGTTTTGGAAGGAAGAACGATCTAGTTGAAGCGATCTGGTTTTGGTCGTTTTTCGGCTGTTTTGTACAAAATGGCCATTTTATCAACTGCCTACGTCCTTTGACATCTCTATGGTTCAATTTTGCTTCTGTAGTGCGTAATTAATGCGCACTACGGTGGAGCGAGCCGTCCGATCTAATCGGACGGCTCGGATGATCCTTCTCATTAAATAATGAAAAAAACCCTTTACCTATATATAGGGGTGTAAATGGATAACCGAAATCCGCTCCCGAATTCGCATCCGCATCCGTTTAGAGGTATCCGAATCCGTCCGATTACTAATAGGATGCGGATATGGTATACCCCTTTTTATCCGGTTATTATCCGTCCGATAAAATTATCCGATTAAGTTACTTATTTGGATTTATTTTTCTTATTTTATATATTTTTTTACTTGAAATATGTGAGTATTTTGCTAGATTTTTTGCTAAATAACTACTAAAGTTGTTAAATTCTTAAATTAGAAACCTAACCCCCACAAATAAAGTGGTAAAGATGTTACTAGGTAGACGAAACTTGTATTCAATCTATATTCATTGCCATTTAGAATAATTTATTCAAAAAAATAACTATCCGATTATCATCCCCCCCACCCCCCCCACCCCCACCCCTCCCTCCTTTTTTCTCCCCTCTTCCTTTCCTAACTTTCTTAATTTTTTTTTTTTCCCCTTCCCCCCCCCCCCCCCCCCCCCCCCCCCCCCCCCCCCCCCCCTTTCTCTTCCCGCGTGCGCTCCTTCCTTCTCCCCCCCGCCCCCCCCCCCCCCCCCCCCCCCCCCCCCCGCCGTTTGGCCGGGTATAGTATATGTTATTAATGGTGTATTCCATACTACCAATATACGTATATACGGTTGTACAATAACCGTATATACAACCAGTTCAAAATCGTAACAAATATACGAAGCTAAAAACCAACCCGCCCATTTCATTTTCATTTCTGTTTTCGTTGTTGGCTGATCTGAAGTTACAGAGAAATCGCAGGAGAGAAGAAGAAGAAGACCTGTTAGGGTGTTTTCGTTTTTGGCTACTCTGAAGCTTCCGTAAGAAGCATCGTTAGTTGAGATCGAAGAGGAAGAAGAAGCAGCGGAGAAGAAGAAGAAGCAGCGGAGAAGAAGAAGAAGCAGCGGAGAAGAAGAAGAAGCAGCGGAGAAGTAGAAGAAGCAGCGGAGAAGAAGAAGAAGCAGCGGAGAAGCTCCATCTGCGATTTAGAGAAATCGATTTCAGATTCTGGTATTGTCTCGTCTCGTCTCGTCTCGTCTCGTCTCTGCGATTCTTCTTTCAAAAAGGTAATAACCAACTCATAAAACCCTTACCATGGAAATTCCTGATGATGTGGTCGAAACCCTGATTTGGTCGTTGATTAAAGATGAAAAATGCTCTGTAATAACTTGATTTGGTCGGTTTCTTTTAGTATTTGTTGTTTTACCTTTTTGTGGGGTTGTGGAGGGGTTTAATGTTGTTGTTCTTTTAGCCTTCAACTGTAAGTATAGACATTAATGTTTTTCTTGATCAAACAAGGATTCCTGATCAATGCAAGGTAACCGGTAAGTTTGTAAGTCAAATAATGACACTAATGTGTGGAATGGATATTGGAACTCCAAATATAGACAACAAATACTAGTCATAATACCAATGATTCAATATTCTCAAGCAGTAGGTGCAGACAATTAGTAGACTGTACAATGAAAAAGAAACATATAAAACCACCCGGAAATAAGGAAGCAATGCCTCTTCTACGATATCACTCCCACCAAATCGACTTGTCTTCTCTGGAGGCATTTTTGACTCATCAAAATCCTGAGCCACATTTGGAGACTGGTCTGTTGATGATCCTTTACCCCCAAAGAAGTTGATGATCCTTTACCCCCAAAGAAGTTGATTAGAAAATCAAGTTGATCTTCATGAAGATGCACTAGCATAGGAAGGAATGCAATGGTTAACCTGGATCGAAAAACCAAAACATAGCCATGCTTCAGAAACTTATAATCAGTTCACTGTCTACTGGACAACGAGGTTGGAATCTATATTGTACATCCAAAACTATTGTCATGGTTTTCACTAGGTCATATGGTACTCTATTATTGTTGTAAATGGAATCTGAAATCCAATTACACTAGCACCTTTCTGTGTACTGCATAAAATTGATGCATTTGGGTAAACTTTTAGAGTGTCTTAATGGTTCTCATTTCAATTGGTAAATCCTGTAGAGAGAATGGTTAGTTTAAATTTTTCGAGCTGCTATTTTGAACGGTGACCTTGTATAATGAAGGGTCACTGGGTGTATCTGGGTTGTCATTTGTCTCCTTGTTCAAGTGGGTTTAATTGGTGCAATTTGTTTATCTATTTATTGTAAGTCTTGTCTTGAACAAGTTTACCCCTGGGTCAGTTGTTTGATAGGTGTGGTTAGTGGCACATTTCCTTTCCAAAAGTATGTCAATAACACTTGTGCATGACTAGCATAACAGTCTTTTCCTTAGAGACAGCATCTATTGCAGCTTGATGAAGTTTTATGCTGCCAATTAGTTTGAGTTGGTATTATTGATGAAGTTTTATGCTGCCAATTAGTTTGGATTTGCATGTTGAATGTGATTAGCCAACTTAAAGTGTTCGAAAGTACAGATTACCTTTTTGGGGATAATTTTCTGCATCATCTTTAATGGAGCATCATTGTGGTCCCTTCCGAAAGAAGCCTGATCGGCTTATACTGAGATACCTGAGAGATTTGCTGCCAATTCTATTATGTATGGTTGATGCACATGGTTAGGTTGTTTCTATGAATAAAATTTTATGGTGCCAGCCTTTGAATGACAGCCCTTTCCTACCACTCTTCAGATTGCCATCGTTCTACAGATGTTTAAATATGAGTTGATAGTGATCAAACCTGTTTTGTCAAGTAGTAGTTGTTATATATTGTATTCCAAGATCTCTTACTTTTGTGATATTTTTCTTATTCTTCTTTAATGTGGTGTCTTGTTTAACCATGTTGTTGAAGGAATGTGGTTCACTTGTCTTTGCAATCTTTAGGATTTGTTTTCACCTTTGTATTGCTCCCTGCCCTTCCACCAAAGAATAGAAAACTTATCAGGCTTCAGAAGTCAGTAGAATGTTTGAGTGGAATAGAGCTGTATCATCCTGGGTACTGTATCAGTTGCGAATTTATCCCTAACAAGTTCTATTTCCTTTGCTTTGCTGTTTCAGTGCGAATTTTGCTTCTTCTTAATTTTTTTTTGTTCATTTGAAATTGTTCACTTCCGGCTGCTTTGGTTTCTCAAAATATAGAAGTGGTTACTTTTGTGTCTATGTTAGTTTGTTAAGTTGTAGAGGTTATTCTACTTTTCTTGAGTGTGATTCGAGATACGTGTGTTAATGATTTTCTCATTGTGTTTTCTTTTATGTGGATTTCATTTTTTGACCTAAGTTTAAGCAGTTGACAGTGTATTTTGTTGAGTCGATTACAATGTTCACAAATATAATTTGTTTGTGGTTTTTAGACCTCCTAAATGAGTACGACTTGTGGTGGTTGAATTAGTCTAAAATTTTATATTTCACTCGCACAAAGCCACAATTAGCTCCACCAAAGTTGTTGTATGTGGGAATTAGTATGGAAGCCTTTGCCGCCTCACTTTTGCCTCCCTCTATTCTTATTTAGGAAAAAGAAGGTTGGAGCTTCAACCCAGAATTCGTTTTTGAAAACCTTCCTCCCCATTGTCGTTACTATGAAGTCTTTGATCCACCCCGCTTTTGCTTGCTCTAGTAAAGGCTGGCAATTAACTGTTCCTCCCTAGTCCCTTGGCCCCTGATGCCACTACAAACCATTCCTCCCGTAAAATCCATTAATCCCTCCCTGTACCTCCCTGAACCACTCCCTTCACTGCTGTAGACCCACTCGGAATCTCCCGCCTACTTGTCACCCCTTCCCTATCGGAGAGTCGAGTAGGGGAAGCCACTGACACCGTTAATGCCAGCAGAGTCATTGTCCATGGCTAGAAACAATGCATGGCCACTCTACCATTGCTTATGATTAGCTGCTACCCCCTGACATTGCTCCATAGGGCCTTATCTCTTCAGCTGACTCCCTACGTATCCCTAAAAACAACCCTCTAGCGTACTATATAGAAGGTTGGACTGCAACAGTTTATTGCAAAGTGCTGAGGTCAATCAGATTCCGGATTGCACCGCCCCTGCTGCCAGATTCCCCCGATACAAGTGTTTTTATCTCTTTGTAGGTTGTGACACCACTGAGTCACCGGCCTTTACTCTCCTTCAGGAAGACCATATTGCTATTAATTATCTCGTAGGATCTATTGCAATTTCAATTTTCAGCTCTCCCTCTGAAGAAATCAGTTCTACCTTATGAGACATCGTTGTGTCTTTGACCGAAGCACTAGTTATAGATGCTCCATTGGCATCTGTACCCTTGTCATCCACCTCAAAGAAGAATATCATGTTGGCCTTGTCGCCCCTGCAATCCTCAGTCCAGCACAAGGTTCGTGCAAGATTATTGTTGCTCCCCCATCCCTCCTTTCTCTCTCTCTCAAACACCCTATCTAACTTCTCGGGCTTCTTCCGTGTTGCGTACTGTCAATGGGCGTAACCCACAACCCCGCTCCTCCTCCTCCCAACCCACGCATATTCATTTACAAAAAGTGTGTTGAGTAGGTTTGGTTTCAGTACACTTCTGTTGGATTCATAAACAGTTTCTTGTTCTATTTGGAGTTTATACAGTTTAATAGACCATATTTATAACATATATATTGGTATGTTCTACTTAAAATCACTATACTATACATGGTTTGGTTAGGGAATAAGTAATTTAGTACTTTACGGTTTGGCTTTTGCCTTAGATACTGAATCTATAATGAATTGTATTTGGTTTGGTTTTTGTTGGTTTTTGTTTTAAAAAGTCAATTCTGGTTCCAAATTTACTCCCATTGAATTACCTAATAAGAAGAGGTAGGCATCATTGTGAACACTGGAATATGTCATTTTCATGGAAACCGAGGTTGTCAAAATCGTTAGCATACTTCTGAGCAAGGGTGGGCAGATATACATACTTTTGTGGGATCCAATTGTATGCAGTGGGCAGTGTCTTTGTTTTTCGCATTCTGGTATTATGTAAATTCATGGCCTCCTTATGGGGTCTATTTAACTGCATTTCATGTATTCATGTATAGGTTGAC
This sequence comes from Hakea prostrata, assembly GCF_041222555.1. Classification (NCBI taxonomy): domain Eukaryota; kingdom Viridiplantae; phylum Streptophyta; class Magnoliopsida; order Proteales; family Proteaceae; genus Hakea; species Hakea prostrata. The sequence goes on along the minus strand of NC_142606.1, from coordinate 69,863,515 downwards.
ATCTTTGCTTTCTGGCCCTTGTCTGTTACTCTATCAGAAAAAGAAGAAACCCCTTTGTGGGCTGTATCCATTCTTTTGTTGTTTGTTGGTTGTATTTGGCATTTCTCGAATAGAATCAAAAAAAGTGTGTGTTGTTTAATAGGGAATACTTTTATCTCAGCCTACTGAATGTGTAGTTGAACTGTTGTATTGCACAAAGCAAGAAGCTGTTGAGATTGTTGGATGCAAAACCTTGACTTATTTATTGTGATTAGGCACTTGGAAATCTTTCCATCAATTTCTGCAAATTGGAAAAATTTTACAGTTATTTAAGTTATTTAAGTCTTGATGTAAATGTCTCAACTTCTAGGGATTAGCTCATCTAGCAAGGACATACCTCATAATTAAAGAGGTCAAGAGAGAGAGGGGAAAAAAGATGTAGGCTTTTGATGTGTGCTACTAACAAGGTTCGAAATTTCGGTTTATCCTGCCATCTTGCCCTTCAAATAAATGACCGAACCTTTTGATGATGCAACTTCGTAGGACAATATTGAGATATATGTGGTTTTCATTCCCAGGGACCTTGGTCATCACCCATGCACTCATATTCTGAAATTTTTATTTGGATGAAGTCCTTTCATGTCGATGGCTATAGTATAATTGATTTCTGTTAATGCATACCTTCGTATAAGATCCTATCTTTAGCATATTCATTGTTCAAACCAATGCATTTTATTATTTTGGATATACAACTATTTAGTGGAGTGTCGTAATTCTCAATGGAGTCATTTACAATGACGAGGTTATGAATAAATTTTGAAAACAGAATATTTGAAACAATGATAACATCCATTATTGGGCAAACATAAGTTGGTTTCCCAGCAGGGGAGCAATAAAAATGGTGGTGACGAGCAATGTTGATGATATTGTGGCATTTAATAATTTGGTTGTTTGTTGTCATACTGATTTTGTGATTTGGACTTCCTTTATTATTTGCTTTTGATAGGTGATGATGCCGTGGATGTACTTTGGCCTAGGTTAAGATTATTATAAGTGCGAATAAATGTTTTATGACCTACAAATTATAGTGATGTACCTTTAGTATCATGTGGAATGCTGAAGAAGTGGGGCCTCAGCCTAAGATACTCAAATGCTGATGTTGTTATGCAATCTGTGGATATTTTATCACTTCATTCGTTAATGTTTAGAACTTAAAGTACTTCACTTTGATAATTTTGTGATCAAACCCGTTTTTGTGTTAATGGGTTTTATTTTAACTTGGTAGGGTTTGTACATTTGAAGCATTTTTGGTGTTAACATTAGAGGGTTATTTCCCTGTGTTTGTGATGTGTTGAGTGTGGGTGGACGCTTGGCACATGGGCGTGGAAATGTTTGTCTATAATATGACTTGTTCGGGCTAGGTTTCAATCCAGGCCAATGGTTGGCATCCAATTTTGAATAACTAATGTCTAGACTAAATGTTTTTCATGCTTAGATTGTTTGTGTTCTCTCTTTAATGTTGTCTCATGACTCTCATCTGTATAATTAGTATTTGTTTTGTTATACTTTAGTTTCATCTTAATAATATGTTGTTTAGCTAATATGTTTTGTTGCATCTATGCGAGCAAAAGCACCATAAGTCTCACTTGGAAATGGCTCCTAAGGCAACCACTCAACAGAAGGCCAAAGGGGCTAAAAAAGGGAAACAAAAGCAACAGCAAGGCGAGGCTTCATATTTGGTGGATGACGAAGCAAAAGCGTCATTTATTCTGATTAATAAGCTAAGTATAGAAGAAGGAAGGGATGTAGACATCCCTTCTTTTCAGAGAGGAGGTGTAGCAGATAGGTTTAAGCAGATTGGGTGGGATAACATCCTAAAGTTACCTCCTAAGTGTTATTACCAGTTGGTTAAAGTGTTTTATTCCAATTTGAGATTCAAGGAGGAGGAGGGAAACTTATATGCCCTGTCCAATGTTAAAGGGGTGGAGATTGCCTTGAATATTCATGAGTTGGGTGAAAGGCTAGGAGTCTCAAGTGAAGGACAATTATATTTTTGGGAGCCTAGGAAGAAGTTTGATCACCTCATTGATGTTGGTCGGACTTATAGTGATATAATGGTTCACTACACGGGTAACACCAGCGTGAAGTTGAAGGACCTGAAACCAATTCCTCATGCAATTGCTTACATAGTGCAACACAACATTATCCCACGAAGAGGTCACCGTGAACGGCTGAGTTCTTTTGAAGCCTATGTCACCCATTGCATTCATTCGGGAGGCAGCTCAACATGCCGTACATTATTCTCAAAATGATGAAGTATGCAAAAGATGCCCACAATCGTGCTCTCCCATATGGTCGGCTGCTTACCCAAATCTTTACTACCTATGGGATTGATCTTGAGGGGGAGGATTGTGAAAGTGGGAAGAATAAGAAGAAGAACAATGAAGTTAAAATCCATGGAAAAAAAATTCCATCTTGAGATGGCGGATGTAGGAGTGCAGCCTCCAGGTGTAGGAGCACATCCTGCTGTTGATCCATACATGACTGGAGATGATTTTGAGCGTGTTGAGAACAAATTTTCAAATATCTCAAGACATGTGCGGAAGATTCTTCGGCGCGTGGATCAAGTCGCCAATAAGTGGGGCATCCCGAGATATTCCGGACTCCTCACCACCTTCTCTTTGGTCGAAGGATCCGCATCTGAATCGAATAGGTTGACTATTCGATTAAATCTAATTTGGATGTTTTGCTTGAATGGGATTCTTTGTTTCAATCCTTAGAACAATGCTTATTTAATAGACAGATAACAAGTTGTAGTAAGGTTCCCGATTCTTTGTTTCTTTATATTCCTTATATTTTGATATTTGAGTATACTATGTGTGATATTTCTTATATTTTGATATTTGAATATACTATGTGTGGAATTCATGGATTACATCCATATACACACCCAAAATTCCTGTTAAGCTAAGATTAAATGTAATGAGATAGGTTGATTGAGTTTATCTCCCCATACGGAATGTATGAAGTAATTTTAGGCGAGTTGGGGTTTGTTACGAGTTCAAGTGGTGTTTGGTAATTCGTATGGTTGGCAGTGATGAAACTGTGCATTAACATGAGACTTTGACTACCTTGTCTGATTTCAGAGCAGATTGTCTGATTTTTTCAAATTTATTTGCAATAAAATTCTGTTCTCCATAGAATTGTATGTTTTGCTTATAGTGATAGACGCGTCAACGCGGAAATGGAATTTTTTCCTCCTCTTAAATGCGTTGTGTTATTTCTTCATACGCATGAACTCGGAAATGGAATTTATTTTAAACTTGTGTAGTTAACACTAACATTGCTCCGTTCTTAAACGAACTAACCCCTCCAGTCTCTGTGATCCGTTAAATTAATATGGTTGTTTCCGTTGAAAAGGGAATCAATAAGATACTCCCTCTTTCCATCAAAACTCCTGGGGTTGAAACAAGACTTCAAACATAATCACTCCATTTTCCACTTCTGTGTTGAGAGTTATAAATACGTTGAGGAACTTTAAAAGGGAACCACCCCCTTTCATCTGATGAACACAGAGAGCAAATGGGCCAGTTCCCTTTTAAAGGGAACCAGCCCCTTTCATCTGATGAACACAGAGGCGAAACGGGCCAGTTCCCTTTTAAAGGGAACCAGACCCTGTAATATGATGAACACAGAGGCGAAACGGGCCAGTTCCCTTTTAAAGGGAACCAGCCCCTCTCGATGAACACGAGGAATGGCCGTCCCTTTAAAGGGAACCAGCCCCTGTAATATGATGAACACAGAGGCGAAACGGGCCAGTTCCCTTTTAAAGGGAACCAGCCCCTGTCGTCTGATGAACACAGAGAGCAAATGGGCCGATTCCCTTTTAAAGGGAACCAGCCCCTGTAATCTGATGAACACAGAGGCGAAACGGGTCAGTTCCCTTTTAAAGGGAACCAGCCCCTTTAAAATGATGAACACGAGAGAGCAAATGGGCCGTTCCCTTTTAAAGGGAACCAGACCTATGTAACCGATGAACACGAGAGGCGAAACGGGCCGAGTTCCCTTTTAAAGGGAACCAGCCCCTTTTAAAATGATGAACACAGAGAGCAAATGGGCCAGTTCCCTTTTAAAGGGAACCAGACCCTGTAATCTGATGAACACAGAGGCGAAACGGGCCAGTTCCCTTTTAAAGGGAACCAGCCCCTTTTAAAATGATGAACACAGAGAGCAAATGGGCCAGTTCCCTTTTAAAGGGAACCAGACCCTGTAATCTGATGAACACAGAGGCGAAACGGGCCAGTTCCCTTTTAAAGGGAACCAGCCCCTTTTAAAATGATGAACACAGAGAGCAAATGGGCCAGTTCCCTTTTAAAGGGAACCGGACCCTGAACCTGATGAACACGAGAGGCGAAACGGGCCGGATCCCTTTTAAAGGGAACCAGCCCCTTTTAAAATGATGAACACAGAGAGCAAATGGGCCAGTTCCCTTTTAAAGGGAACCAGACCTGATAACCCGATGAACTCGAGGGCGAAACGGGCCGGTTCCCTTTTAAAGGGAACCAGCCATTTCATCTGTGAACACAGAGACCAAATGAGCTGATTCCCTTATAAAGGGAACCAACCCCTTTATTCAATGAAGAGACATGGTACAATATGACATGATGTCTCCTCCACTCTACTTATCTTTTATGGATCAAGAATCTTAAAATCAATATGAGTGCTTCCTTTAGCTTGTTGGATATCAAATTTATTTTGCTGACATTGCTAAGCTGGATAAGATGTAACCAAAATTCCAGGCCGAAAGATCATCGGAATGCTTTAACAGTGTGTTTGAATGATACAGATACTGTCCCTCATCCTTAGATACAAAGTACTACCACTATGCATATACAAAAAAAAATTGTGAACCAGCCCCAATATAGTTGAATGATACAGATATTGTCCCTCATCCTTTGATACAAAGTACTACCACTATGCATATTAAAAAAAAGGTGGTGTTGTAACCAATATAGTTGAATGATACAGATAATGTCCGTCATTGTTTGATACAAAGTACTACCACTATCCATATACAAAATAAAGGGGAATACAAAATGTTTGAATATGATAAACCCATGTATGTCCCTCATTGTTTGAAAATGAGACACTCGTTCTGCATCCTCAAATGTCACCAACGCAAGATCTTGAATTTTGGGACGATGGTACGTCTTTGTATAATCCAACGACAAAATAGAAGCAAATAATAAGTTTGAAATTAAGATAAAAGAGCAATACAAACGACAGATTATCAGTTAATGCATTTACCTTATATGAAGAATTATCAGTACTTACACCAAGTTGAACTGAATTTTGGGAGGAAGGTACGTGCTGTATAATCCAACGACAAAATAGAAGCAAATAATAAGTTTGAAATTATTTGCATAAATGAGCAATAGAAACGAGAGATTATCACTTAATGCATTTACCTTAGATGAAGAATTATCGATACTCACACCAAGTTGAACTGAATTTTGGGAGGAAGGTACGTCTTTGTATAATCCAACGACAAAATAGAAGCAAATAATAAGTTTGAAATTATTTACATAAATGAGCAATAGAAAGGAGAGATTATCACTTAATGCAGTTACCTTAGATGAAGAATTATCAGTACTTACACCAAGTTGAACTGAATATTGGGAGGAAGGTAAGTGCTGTATAATCCAACAACACAAATAGTTAAGAGTAATTGTGCAACATCAGTAAAATTATATGAACAATGTCAATGTTTGGCTGAAAAATAAAATAAATTTACCTGAGTTGAGCATGTGTTATAGCCGTCAAACATTGACAAATAATCGAGACTCGGCAATGATACTTGTATGGAGCCCTGTCCTTCAACTAGGTTGACAGTCCTCTTCTTTTTACTTTTTTCATGCCAGGGCTTGATTCTTTTTCCGGATCCCCTTTTCTGAGACTGTTTTGGTTTTAACTGTAAAATTCTGTACGCTTCACCATTTACTTCGGAGGGTTGGTCAGTATGTGAAGGAACGTCTACATGTTCTAGATCGTTGACAATCCCATTCAGATGCTTACATAGTATGTTATAACCAAAACTTGTTTCACATGCTTGGTTAATGACTTTCAAAAATGACGGAGTAATTAGCCTAGTTCGCTGTAAGCAACTTACTTCTCCATCAGCCTCAAACCTTGCATCCCCTTCTCTTCGTGTCCCGTCAAGTATGTGCACATCTCGGGCTGATTTTCTCCATCTCATTAAAAAATATTTTATCGGAATGCACATGAGTTGGAGATAATGGAAAACTCTTAACATATGTGCACAACAGATCCCAACAGTCTCAAATTTCTTACAACTACATGTTACGCTTTCGGTCTCTGTATTACGCAATACTCTGTATGCTTTCCCTGTAAAGGAACCAGTTGCATCTGCCTTCAAAATCACATATTCAACATACATATTTGCGACATTCTGGCTGTTGATAGCGTGACTATCCACCAACTCAAACTCCTTCAAAAACTCTTTGAATATAGTTGGAGTATATAACTGGTAAGCTTGATTCAACATAGGTTTCAACGAATGTGCACCCCCAAGAACTTCGTTACGTGCATCAAATTCCTTTTTCAATTCATTTGCACGTTTTGCGTCCACAACATCCTGGAAATGTCTCATAAACCTTAGAAGATCAAGTTTGCGGCCAAGACATTGTTTCAAATCAGCATTAAAACTTTCAGCCAACTGTGTGCTCCTCACACCTAGTGTGAAACAGTTCTTCATGTAACAACATGCCCATTTCTCCCTTATTTCATATGTTCTATCTAGCCAACTAGTGTTTAGAACCCCTTGATTTTCTCTTAAATTGGTCCATGCATATTCAAATTCATCAACTTCGTATAATGGTATATGCATTTGTTCAAAATTTTGAAGAACTGTGACTTGTCACTCATCAAATATCCATGGTGTTTCTTTGCATTTTGCAATAGATGCCAAGTGCACAATGCATGGCGTGTATTAGGTGCAACCTCAGTTAGTGCCCTCGCCATTGCAGCATCCTGATCAGTGAAGATTGTAATTGCCTTCTTATCACCGTTAACTCCAAAAAAAGTTCGAAATAACCATACAAATGACTCAGTGGTCTCATCATATAGCAAGGCAGCTCCAAATACGACCAGAGTCCTATGATGATTAAATCCCACAAACACACCCAATGGTCTATTTTCTTTGTTTGTGCAGAAGGTAGTATCAAACACAACCACATCACCAAATAGTTGATAATCACATTGCATCTGTGGATCAGCCCAAAATATATTAGTCAATTTGTCCTCACTGTCCATCTGTACAGAATAAACAAATGCAGGGTTTAAGTTTCGTTGATTGTCTAAGTATAGCATCAAGCTCCCGGCATCCCCATATGCCAAATCACGCTGCCGTTTGTTATTCAAATAGTTTTGCAAATCTTTCTTTGTGAAGCCAAGATTTTCATTGCCCCCTGCTTGCAAACCCATCAAATTAAATGTCATTCTTGTTCCCATTCCAGTTCTGTCAGCCATTGCTATTTCCGTGGCTTGGGTACTTGATATTGCACGCTGGGAGCGCATCAAATGTGCAGCTTCTTCAACATGAAGAACATGGTTGTGTTCATCCACAAATTTGTCAACTACTAATCGTCCTTCATGATCTCTTTTTACAATCATCCTTGCTAAACAGCCTGTTCTAGTTTCAGGACGATGTTGTTTCCCTTTCCCCTCTCTTTCTATTCGGTATCCTTCTTTACTACACAAGAAACAGCGTTGCACGATGACACTCTTATCTGTCGTGCTCCTGTGTAAATAACTCTTCCGAACACTGAACCCACTCATGCGCCCATACTTATTATAACAGTCATACGCTTCATCAAATGATTTAAATTCCATGCCTAATCGAGGTGTCACATTGTCATCCATTGTTTGATGAAACTTTCATAGTAAACCACAAGTACACATTAATAAAAGTTAGGAATGGCCCGAAGATTTAAGATTCATAAACAACAAAGATGAAGCCTTAAGGTACAATATGACATGACAACATCCGGGAACACAAATTTCCCGATGCATAAAACTGATAAGTAATTAAGTCGATGAGACAACGGTGCAATTTAAAATCGTATCACAAATTGATTTAATAAACTGAATAACAACGACTTACACAGTACATATGGACCCAAAACCAGGAAAATATAGAAGTCATTCGCTTTCATATGTAATGTGCACAATAAATATGGAAATGCATGAGAATTATAAATATCAAATTATCTAATATGAGAAATTTCCTTTATAATGGTAGCTCAGCTACAATATAACCATTTAACCATGATATAGTAGTAGACAAAATTGGGTTGTAGAAAGAGTAAAAGTAGAATAACCAGTACAGATATGTTGAACACAAAATCCAAATAGATGTATAAACAATCCTACTGATACTATTTACGGTCATACAAAGAATTAAAACACTGTACAAAATGGTCATACAAACAATTCCCACAGAACATATATATAAATTGTTGGTCATGACGAGATTTGCAGGGAAGTATAACATACCAATAATGGTCAGAATAAGATCTGGACGGAAATACAACTAGGTGCAAACGTATATGTGTATTCAACATCAATAAAATAGGATACACATATATAAAATTCAATCAAATAACAAACCATATCATTTTGTTCAATGTTAACTAAACGAAGTGATGTTTAAACTAATACATGCAACATCAACTTGGTCTACTTCTGTTATCTACGAAAATAAATTAATCTTCTTAATCCTTAAACCAAGCCATATATATATATATATAGAGTAGAGTATCAGAAATCACATCATATATTATTGTCCAGCAAAATCATTTCATGTGAATAGACGAAGTGAAAAAGTTGGGCATGTTGTGGACCAACGAATCAATGGATATTTGAAGTTTCATGGGTCACATTTCATAATATGTGGATTAAAGACAAATATAAATATGAGCAGCATAAATAGTGGCGTTTGTTATTCAAATATCACAACGAAGCCACTCTCTATACCAAATAACAGAAACAAAATGATCGGACTCACCAACTGCAATTTGAATGAGGTAAACGCCACCACTGAGTTGTTACAGTCTTGCTCTGCTTCAAAACAGAGGCTCAAATGGAGTTCTGTTAAGATTTTAGTGGTACTTGAATAATATTGTGGGAGAAACGTGAGAGCAACTGATACTATCTACGATTTTGTTGTGTAAAACTTTCTTCCAAATCGGTGACGAACCCCCTTGCTTCCTTGGGCGGGCGATACTATCTCGATTTTGTTGTGTAAAACTTTCTTCCAAATCCAGAGTGACACCTGAATAACCACCCATTGCATTCACTTCTTTTTTGCTTCAACGAATACAAGTTTACCCAGATAACCAAAACCAGTGCTTCAATCGATTCCAGAGAGCAAATGGAAAATCACTAATGTGCTTATACAGACAGAGAAGAAAATTTTCATTATACAGAAACCAAGACCAAAAATTGCAATTTTGCTTCGAGGTGACAAGCGACAAGTAATGGCTCCCCAGATTGGCGCCATTTTTTTGTTCACATCATTGTAATAGTGGCTTACCATGGTTAGTGAAACCCAATCAAATTGATCGAATCACCGTCGGCCAGTCTGATGAGGGTAAAAGAGAGCAGGGCTGGACTAAATTTGGGCTCAATAGAGTTCACAGTATGTGGACACATGAACAATTTGATTCAGGATTCATATGGGCCTGGGCCTAGCCCATATTTACAACAAATAAATAGCTCATTTAATGTTTCCTTCTCCATTTGAATTATCAAGTTCAATCGTATCCTCTCTCTCACCAAAGTTGCAGATTTCAGCCCTAGAAGCAGCAACGAGGAGGCTAAGAGAAATATTCCCGGTTACCATATACAAGGAGAAGAAGAATGGTGTTAAGGTTATGAAGAAGGGGTCGGAACGTTTTAGAGCAAACGTTCCGGGTATCCCGTGTTAAGGTTATGAAGAAGAATAAACAGTCTCCACAGTTTCCAGATTCGACTCTTCCATCTTTCCTTGCAGTTCTTACTTCCTGCTTCTTCTGTGTCTCACTTGTTAAGAATATTTTGTTCAGTTAACAGGTAAGATTTACCTTATCAATCCACATGTTTATCTGAGAATTTCTGGAATGTTAACCTAAATTATTTTGGGTGTTGTTCAGTAAATGGAATCTGGTGTATGGGAATTGCTGTAAAATAGCATGTTTTATTAAGTACCACCAGCACAGTTGTACATAGCATTCTTTAATTCCCATTACTTTTTAATTGATTACAAAGTTAATCAGTATGAACCAAAGTCAGGTAGGTTTAAAATTTGTAAAAAAAGTGTTTTTGTTCTGGATGAATTTTATAGTAATAATAATAATAATAAAATTACTAATAATTATAAACCAGTTCACTCATGCCTGTCATGGTTGTTCTTAAACTTCCCCTTGTTGGTTTAGTATTTATGTTCTTCGTACATAGTTGAAGTGGATTTCAGGGTAAATGAGGGGCGGGACCAAAAATTAAATGCTTCAATAGAGGCCAATCTAGCATATCACATTCAATGAGGGTTCAAGTTGTTGTGTAATTTATCTCAAACAATTACTTGGAATTCACTTCTCCTGATACCTGTGATTATGAGTCTACCAATATCAGAGCCAATCACATCCACTTTTGGTACAAACAATCTTCCCTTACTTTCCGTTGTGAATCTGTATGCTTTTTGAATAATGTAAACCAACTCCCGTTGCATTTGGTTTCAGCTTCTTACTATCCTGTAACAATTCACACTGGGTTTACTCGCAATATCTACGTATATGTGTACTTGAAAGTCTGCGTTTAAAATAATACATTGTCTTCGCAAAGGGGCAACATTTGTATAGGTCTATATAAAACTCAATAACTAATGTGTTTTCAAATATTCATTTTGCTGCAGTTCAGTGATACGAAACAGCGGAATGGGTGGATGCTATTGTGAAGATGGGTCATCTACAAGTATGGAGCAACCCACTCCATTATGCTATTGCGGGCAAGGGAGGATGTTGCTCCTCACTTCAAATACAAAAAAAAATCCAGGTCGGAGATTTTATAGGTGCCCAAATGGTGTAAAGCATCCATTTTCTTTTATTTGGGTAGATCAGATGTGTGGCAGTGAAGCAGCAACGTATGTACATTCTACAGCTTCAACGTCTTACGAAAGTGTGAATAGTCGAGGACATGAGGTGAGATTGCCACCAAAATTTGACGACCGACGTCGCAATCCGATGAATTTGGATGCTGCAAGGCGAACCCTTAATCATCAACGGCAAAATCAAAGACTGTTGGACAAAATTACATTGGAACATCTTGTAATTTTGTTCTTATGTGTTTGGCTATTCTTACTTTCTTGTTATGTACTTTATTCAAGAAACATTTGACCCCCGTACGTTCAATGTCACTACTGTAACATATACGGTAGGACAATAGTAAACTGGATGGGTAGTTCAGTACTTTATTTCAAAAAAATGTACTCTATCTATGTCAAACACTTATCACAATGTATTTGAAGGGTTGGAAGTAGTTGTCAAAACAAGTTCACCTCTAATGTATGATATTGTACCGAATCAATTATATAATACGTTGATATATATTGTCCATATGAGAGTTAAGCGGTGATGAAACACATAATTCAACCCATATATGGTTTAATTTTTTTAAATTATTGATTCCCTTTTATTAGTGTTACATCTGTGGCTTTAAACATTACTGTAAGTCTTCAATTTATAATTTCAGTGACTATAACAGTGTGATGGAACATATTAATTTGACTACGAACCCAAATCAATTCACCGCCGTTTTGTTATGTGAACACATACCAAAGGGAATGATTCTCTTTTAAACGGCAGCAACCCGTTTCGTCTGGGAACACAGAGAGCAAATGGGCCGATTCCCTTTTAAGGGGAACCAGCCCGTTTCGTATGTGAACACAGAGCATGGGGCGTCCCTTAGGGCCGCCCCATGAACACGAGGCGGGCCGCTTCCCTTTTAAAGGGAACCAGCCCGTTTCGTCTGGGAACACAGACAGCAAATGGGCCGATTCCCTTTTAAGGGGAACCAGCCCGTTTCGTATGTGAACACAGAGAGCAAATGGGGCAGTTCCCTTTTAAAGGGAACCAGCCCCTGTAATCTGATGAACACAGAGGCGAAACGGGCCAGTTCCCTTTTAAAGGGAACCAGCCCGTTTCGTCTGGGAACACAGAGAGCAAATGGGCCGATTCCCTTTTAAGGGGAACCAGCCCGTTTCGTATGTGAACACAGAGAGCAAATGGGCCAGTTCCCTTTTAAAGGGAACCAGCCCGTTTCGTCTGGGAACACAGACAGCAAATGGGCCGATTCCCTTTTAAGGGGAACCAGCCCGTTTCGTATGTGAACACAGAGGCAAATGGGCCCCGGCCATCCCTTTTAAAGGAACCGCCCCGTCCCCGTGGATGAACACGAGAGGCCGGGCGTTCCCCTTTAAAGGGAACCAGCCCGCTTCGTGGTGAACACAGAGAGAGCAAATGGGCCGATTCCCTTTTAAAGGGAACCAGCCCGCTTCGTATGTGAACACAGAGAGCGAAACTGGGCCGATTCCCTTTAAAGGGAACCAGCCCGTTTCGTCCGATGAACACGAGAGACAAATGGGCCGATTCCCTTTTAAAGGGAACCAGCCCGTTTCGTATGTGAACACAGAGGCGAAACGGGCCAGTTCCCTTTTAAAGGGAACCAGCCCGTTTCGTCTGATGAACACAGAGAGAAAATGGGCCGATTCCCTTTTAAAGGGAACCAGCCCCGTTCGTCTGATGAACACAGAGATCAAATGGGCCGATTCCCTTTTAACGGGAACCAGCCCGTTTCGTCTGATGAACACAGAGAGCAAATGGGCCTGTTCCCTTTTAAAGGGAACCAGCCCCTTTCGTCTGATGAACACACAGAGCAAATGGGCCGTCTCCCTTTTAAAGGGAACCAGCCCGTTTCGTCTGTGAACACAGAGACCAAATGGGCCGATTCCCTTTAAAAGGGAACCAGCCCGTTTCGTCTGTGAACACAGAGAGCAAATGGGCCGATTCCCTTTAAAAGGGAACCATCCCGTTTCGTCTGTGAACACAGAGAGCAAATGGGCCAATTCCCTTTAAAAGGGAACCAGCCCGTTTCGTCTGTGAACACAGAGAGCAAATGGGCCGATTCCCTTTTAAAGGGAACCATCCCGTTTCGTCTGTGAACACAGAGAGCAAATGGGCCAATTCCCTTTTAAAGGGAACCAGCCCGTTTCGTCTGTGAACACAGAGACCAAATGGGCCGATTCCGTTTAAAAGGGAACCAGCCCGTTTCGTCTGTGAACACAGAGAGCAAATGGGCCAATTCCCTTTAAAAGGGAACCAACCCGCTTCGTTTGTCAACACAGAGAGAAAATACGTTGACGAACTTTAAAAGGGAACCAAGTACTTTCTTCATGAGAACACATACACCAATGGGGTTGGTTCCCATTTCATCCGGAGATCAAAAAGTATCAAATTCCCTGTTACGAAAAAATAAAAAGGGAACTAGCACATTTTCACGTTCATACAAAAGAAAAAATAACACTTTGAATAGGCGAAAATGCCGTTCACATATGAATGTATGCTTTATTTGCATTGTAACAAAAATGCGTGAACCTGTCGGTGCGGCAAGATATTCAATTCACTTGTTAACAAAGAAATTAACCGATCGGACAATGTAGTCAAATACTAATGTGAATGTGTTGTTTCATCTAAGTCCATGTAAGAGAATTTATTTACATTAACTCCGGGGATATAAAAGAAAAGAATCCAGTCAGTGAGAAGGTTTAGTGAACATATTAAAATGGATCCTAGATCAACTCAGAGGGGTAACAACGAATTGCACACATAGAAGAATCAGCTGTGGTGCCTTTCATGGGGTGGTGATTCAACGTGGTGTTGTATCTGGCCACAGAGTGCAACACAAGTGCTGATCAAATATCCACAAGACAAATATTGAACCACATAAGGTTTTCCATGGAGGTTCAACTTTCTCTCCTCTGTGTGTCACCATCAGATTCACCACCTATCATAGAGAAACAAGGTAACCAAGTACTAAATTGTTAGTACACGTAATGAATAGAAAAATCCAATCGATCAAAACAGAATGTGTCCGTATTAAAGAAACGCCTGCAACAACAGAAAGAACATTCTCACCACAATATCAAAGAAGAACATAGTCACCCGGGCCGATTCCCCTGCTGGTAACTGAACATGTGTTAGCAAAAATTGGATTTTATAAATTAGACATATTGGAAGTATCATAATTGTTTCACTATGGCATTGAACATAATGATTTCTTCTATATTTGATAATTAGGTTGCTTTTTAGTTCCTACTTCTTAATACCAGACCACGAAGGATGACAATATTGCATGGCAACAAGGATTCCTGATCAATGCAAGAAAACAAAAGACAATGTGTAACAACTATAATGAAGTCATTGTTGGAGGAAAGGCATGGTTGAAAGGGGTTGGTTCCCTTTAAAAATACGACATTTGACGATGTTGATCCTTGAATAAATATATTGGAGAAAATAAGTGATGCTCCTACTTATCACCCAAATAGTAGATATCATGGTTTACCGCTGAATTAAACAAACTTTGTGAATGACAGACCAAAACTGGCAAGTTTAATGCAGTAATGCGATGAATAAGCTCAACCAATTGAAATAGCAAGAAAAGGGCAAAAAGGCCAACAATCACAATAACCGTTTGGATATTTGAAGATGGGGATAATACAATCCTAAACTGTAAGTTTGTAAGTCAAATAATGACACTAATGTGAGGAATGGATATTGGAACTCCAAATATAGACAACAAATACTAGTCATAATACCAATGATTCAATATTCTCAAGCAGTAGGTGCAGACAATTAGTAGACTGTACAATGAAAAAGAAACATATAAAACCACCTGGAAATAAGGAAGCAATGCCTCTTCTACGATAGCACTCCCACCAAACTGACTGGTCTTCTCTGGAGGCATTTTTGACTCATCAAAATCCTGAGCCACATTTGGAGACTGGTCTATTGATGATCCTTTAACCCCAAAGAAGATGATTAGAAAATCAAGTTGATCTTCATGAAGATGCACTAGCATAGGAAGGAATGCGATGGTTAACCTGGATCGAAAAACCAAAACATAGCCATGCTTCGAAAACTTATAATCGGTTCACTCATCTCTTCGGACAACGAGGTTGGAATCTATATTGTACATCCAAAACTATTGTCATGGTTTTCACTAGGTCATATGGTACTCTATTATTGTTGTAAATGGAATCTGAAATCCAATTACACTAGCACATTAAGGCCAAAAGTTGAAGGTCATAAATCACTACTCTTAATCTAGGGCCTTCTAGGATCAAGATTCCAATTAAAATGCTTCAGGTGTTTTAATGATGCAAAACACAAAACAAGTTCAATTCGAAATAGCCATTACTGTAAACAAGAATCCAATACCAATTCAAGCCATTATTGCACAACAGATTATCTTTCATATGCCAACTACCCCAATCAGGAACATTTAAGTATCTAAGCAAAAGATTTGAAGTAGAGGCTTTCAAGAGAAAACCTACAAAGTTAAGAGCCGCCCAAGATTGATTTTTATATGACATAATGCATTGAAAAATGTATTTAACCATATTAGTTATTGAGATGATGCCTCCAAGGTTCCAATGATGCAAAGTATTTATTATACCGTTTTTATAAAAGGACAAATCAAAAGGACCCCAAAAAAAATTAAACCTCACAAACAGATTGTGAAAGGGATCATGGCCAAAATGGTATTTTGTTTTACGGTTAATGTTATTTACGTCTGTGTTTTCTTCTACGGTCAAACAATTGACTTTTTATGTTACATTTGGCAGGGCTAGGAGTAGAACCAAGGCTAGGGATAGGGACAGGGCAACCTGTCCCGACTTGGCCTAATCAAAGAATATCGAGCGGTTTGGGCTTGCTTGGCTCGTGCGGGTTCGGGAACAAAGACAAGAATTTTAGGCCTTGAGTCAAGGCCGAGGCTGGAATGGGCTTTTAGCTAAGAGCATTTGGGGCTGGATTGGGTTTTAAAAAGCCGGACCAGCCTGTCCTCGTTTGCAGCCCCATATTCATGTTTTTATCATTACTTAAAACCCGGAACCGCTGGTAAATGCCTCAAAAATTGCACTTTACAGATGAAATTTTAAATTAAATATATCCAGCATCAAAGAGGTTAAAAGCTAAGTTGAGAGCAGAGAATAAACGAAAAATCTAAATCTGAACATACCGGTACTCCTCAACAGGAGTAGAAGGATCTGGTATGACAGATTCCAAATCCAACCTGAAAGCTTTGGCAGAGGACTCTCTAGGGTGATCCTTTGAATGATAATCTCCTAAAACCTTCAACATTAAAAGGATAAGCATTATTCAAATGTCTGAATCCTATAAATGAGAGTGTCAGTATAAATTAAACTTCAAGCATAAAATGTCATAGAGCTATACCAACTTCCAGGGTGCTCTCTTGCTGCTATCAAGAAGATGAAAATCCTGAACTGAAAGAGAAAGTTTTGACATGCATATTTCACCATCAGGAAACATATCATACCGAAGATCCATCTTACATAATTCAAGCTCTAAACAAACAGTAGCATCTCTGCCACTTGTATTCATGGTGCTTGTGGTAAGCAGTGCACTCCTCCCTGAGTCATCCCAGTCAGTCCCATCATACATTCGCCACCTCATGCCAATATTCTTGAGAAGTAGTCTTCCCTTTGCCTTGGAGATTCCACCAGAACTTGTAGATGGAACCTCACTTTCTAAGAACTGGAATTCTTCAGGATGGTCACCTACATGTGAAATATGGTTTTCTAAAATTATCAGTGAGGTATCCTGATACCATCCACTACTTCCATTTCCACCTTGGGCCACACTGCTTGATTTGTATCCAGCATTCTGAGGCAAGGACTGGTTGGTTGCAGATAACTCTGATGGAGGGCATGATTCGGATAAGTAATAGCCTTCTCTAAATTCTGGAAAACCCTCACCATGTAGGGATGATGCATGAGGGATTCCCACCCCTCGTCCTGACATTGATTCATTAAAAGATAAACTATGTGAAAAAGCTCCAGCATGACACATATGTAAATCATCTCCAACCAGCGCTCCATCAAGGGAAAAACAGAATTGGGATCCACAGGTATTACATGTGCTTGAACTGATCTTGTCAACATGAAATGCATCCTCACATATCTCATCCATCAGACCCACCACAGAACCACAGTTTGAGTCTAGACTTGAAGCATGGTTTCCGGGGAGGTGATGAGGCAGCAGACGCCTTCGAGAGTATTGTTGTCTCGAAAATCAAATCATCCCTATCAAGTGCCTGCTGAACATCATTCCACCTAGACTGCAAATGCACAACTGATTCATCCACATCAGGTGCAAAAAGGTGCTGCAGTTGAGCAACCAAATGAAGAAGACCAGATGTTGTATCATGGCAAGTCTCCAAGTTAATATGAGATTCAGAACATTCTACTTCCCATAAGAGGCCATTCTTACAGTTTGTTCTCAACATTGCTTCTACAAGTGCCTCCCTAGCCACTTTAACATAACCCATCTTGCGAAGATGTTCCACACTGTAGGTACTTTTAGCATTCTTGGATCCAGATAATGCACAAAGAAGAAGCCCTAGATCTTGCACCCTTATTTTGTAATCACTGTCTATAGAATTTGACGTAGTTTGATTAGAAATATTCAATGAAGCAGCAGCCAACAGACATGCCACATACAGTTCTCCTGACTCTTCACCGGTCACCAAATTTTTTATGTAGGGCTCGTAACTCAAAGCAGCATCCACCAAGTTAAAGGCAAAAGTCACTTCATAAGGTGAATCATCCACAACTGATTCCTTGTTTGAGTTCTTGCTCTGTGTCATCAGAAGGTAAGCTGAAAAACTAGGTTATTGAATTCAACCAATCCAAACGACCACCTGGTGCACCTATTGTACCGCTTCTGATGGTTATAGACGTAATACATTGGAAACTCTGGGGGTCCCAGAAGTGCACAACAGCAGTACCAGCAGAACCAGCAGATAATACATTGGCACCTTCACCATCACCACGGCCAATTGTAGAGTTGCTACAAGAGATTAGCAGAAGCTCCTTAGATGGAGCTCCCGTGATTGAACCCCAAAGTCCACATTCGCCATGGCCCAACCAAACAAAATTTAGCATCACTAATCCCTCCAATATTTGCAACAGATAATAACTCAAACTTCTGTACTTTCAACTTCAAACTATAACAGGAGCCTGGAAGTTCCGTCTGCAAGGAAGATTTTATATCCTCCACCTTATCTTATCCACATCAATCAGTATTTCGACAGATTCACATTCAGCAAGGATCGACAATTGTTCTGCTTCTCTCCTTGGATTGTCACATGGAGCAGCACTGTTATCACTAGCCATGAATGTTAAACCATCTAAAATCTGACTAAGAAGGCAATGTATATCCTTATACTGAGAATTGTTAAGGTGGATTGAAACAGAAGTAAGATGGAAATGCAGGAAAAATGCAGAGCTCAAAATCATCTCTTGTCGTGTATGAGAATGTGTATTCTCCACATCCTTCATAGTGGTTACAGATGCAAATTCAGAACCATAATCCATCACCTTATTTCGACTCATTGAACACTGGGCAGTAGCTAAGGACTGACCCTTCTTCGCCATCCAAGGACCAGTAACAGGACCCTCCTGCCAAGACATAGTAACGCCAGGGATAACGACCTCTCCTGCTAATTACTGAGAAAAACTTATGGGCAGAGAAAGCATGCTTCTGGATGAGTGAGTCATTGCCAATAGGAACTTTACAAGAATTAATGAAATAAAGAAAAATATTCCCAAAGTCCAAATGGATGGAACCAGAAGCCCCAGACGAATCTGCCTTTTGACTGCCATCTTGAATTTTTTCCTTTGTCACTGGTGTACAGAAGTCAATTGCAATAAACTGATCCCAGGAAGTATAGCATCCGAAATTAAGAAAATTGCAATTATTACCTGCAACTATTATTTAATAAGGAAAAGTGGATAGATAAATTCTTGTGAGCACAACAATTACCTGCAAAATGAGAACTGCATCTCCACATTTTGCATTTAGATAGTGTAAACTTTTGTCATCACATTCATGCTTTTGCTCTTCATCATGAAAGGAAAGTACAAGAGAAATCCCATTAACAGTTGCCTTTAGGTTTGTCTCGACATGCTTCTGATCTGCACATGTATATGATAATAAAATAGATAAAGAAATAAATACGCATGGGTTACCCCAGAACAATAATCAAGTGTCACATGTTAAGAACACAGGGACCTCAGGACATAAGATGACAGTGTGGATACCGATATTAGAATGTTGATCAAGAACATACCAGTGGGAATTTGCAATGATCCAGAAGCAAGACTGGATGCAGCAGTTATTGCGCTCAAAACAGAACATGTCAAGTTCCATATACCACTGTTGGCCAATGCTGACTGAGAATTCCTCATTCCATCAAAGCATTCAAAAAATTGATCTATGCTGCAAATAACAGAAAGGCATAATAACTTCTGTTAATAACTCCTCATTGAGGTTATGCTAAACTACCCTTGACTAATACATAAACTACCCTTGACTAGGACTCAGACACTACAACTACTTGATGTATCTTCATGGTAAAATCTAACTTTCTCTTTGGGGTTTGCAAACTAGTCTCAGTTAGGCAGATGGACATTTGCAATTTTCTTTCAAATAATTAAGAGTAACTAAACATATTCAGCTCTAAGGCATATCTACTTAATCACATCATACAAATGGACACTGTTATTTAAATTAAACTTTATAAGCAGAAGGCTGCTAATAAGTTCCTTGCAAATAACATTACCTTATCCTTTTATGATTTGAGGAACTCAATCATTCAGCAAGCTATTTAAAGATTCAGCAAGCTATATAAAGAATCAGAAGAACCATCTGAGTGCTCCGATAAATCCGAAAGCTGCAAGTCTTTTGCAATTTGATCTACGCGCCGACGGATATACCGTACATCACCCCTGAGGATAGCAAATTCTCTCTCAAATCTTGACAATCTAGCTCCATCCGGCTGATCAACACCCTCACCAACCGGTGCTCCTACATTTGCACCCTCTGCTCCTACATCTCCCAATGGTATTCCAAACCGAAAATTACTTGGCGATATTTTTTTGCATCTTTCTTCTTCATCTTCTTCTTCTTCTTCTTCTTCCCCCCACTTCGGAATCCACCGCCGATGATGAATATGATAATGCTCAAAAATGTGTGTCAGCAGTTTGCCATAGGGGAGAGCCCGATTAGGTGCCAATCTAGCGTACTGCATCATTTTCATAATGATGTACGGTAGGTTCAACTTGTTACCTGTATGCACACAATAGGTGACATAAGCTTCAAATGAATTTAAGGTGTCATGGTGACCACTGCGAGGTACAACATTGTGTTGCACAATGTATGCAATGGCGTGCGGAAGTGGTTTCAGCTGCCTCAACTTCACATGCCTCGTGTCACCCGTATAATTCAGCATTATATCCCTATATGTCACATCCACATTAATCAAGTCATCGAACTTCTTCTTAGGCTCCCAGAATACTTTTGCACCTTCATTTGAGATTTGTAGAATCTCAGCTAACTTACAAATATCAAACTTTATTTGCACCCCTTTAACTTTGCTTATGGCTCCAATCTCTTCCCCAACTCCTTGGACAATCAAATTCTTATAAAACTCTTTCACCAAGTCCTCATAACACTTGGTATTTACCTCAAGTATTTTTTCCCAACCGATCTCTCTAAATCTGGCTGCTAGACCTACAGCCTCGAAAGAAGGAATGTCCACTTCCCTTCCTTCAGCTATAGCTTGCTTATTTAATCTTCTGGGATTGCATTGGGGATCATCATCATTGAACCAGCCCCTTTCTTCATCAGCTTCTACCACTGATTTCCCCTTATCCTTTGCCATAGCCTTCCGCTTACGGCCCATATACTACTCCAACTCTAATTGCTGCACATATCAAAAAACATATTGGATAATCAACATTTAACACAAATTAAAGTAAACTATAACAAATTTAACATGCAGCCCTAAACCGTAAAATAATAAACAAAAGGGTCCAACCAAATTTAACACAAATTTAACATGCAGCCCTAAACCGTAAAATAAAAAACTAAATGATAGATGCTTGGCTAATCACATTCAACATGCAAATCCAAACTAATTGGCAGCATAAAACTTCATCAATAATACCAACTCAAACTAATTGGCAGCATAAAACTTCATCAAGCTGCAATAGATGCTGTCTCTAAGGAAAAGACTGTTATGCTAGTCATGCACAAGTGTTATTGACATACTTTTAGAAAGGAAATGTGCCACTAACCACACCTATCAAACAACTGACCCAGGGGTAAACTTGTTCAAGACAAGACTTACAATAAATAGATAAACAAATTGCACCAATTAAACCCACTTGAACAAGGAGACAAATGACAACCCAGATACACCCAGTGACCCTTCATTATACAAGGTCACCGTTCAAAATAGCAGCTCGAAAAATTTAAACTAACCATTCTCTCTACAGATTTACCAATTGAAATGAGAACCATTAAGACACTCTAAAAGTTTACCCAAATGCATCAATTTTATGCAGTACACAAAAAGGTGCTAGTGTAATTGGATTTCAGATTCCATTTACAACAATAATAGAGTACCATATGACCTAGTGAAAACCATGACAATAGTTTTGGATGTACAATATAGATTCCAACCTCGTTGTCCAGTAGACAGTGAACTGATTATAAGTTTCTGAAGCATGGCTATGTTTTGGTTTTTCGATCCAGGTTAACCATTGCATTCCTTCCTATGCTAGTGCATCTTCATGAAGATCAACTTGATTTTCTAATCAACTTCTTTGGGGGTAAAGGATCATCAACAGACCAGTCTCCAAATGTGGCTCAGGATTTTGATGAGTCAAAAATGCCTCCAGAGAAGACAAGTCAGTTTGGTGGGAGTGATATCGTAGAAGAGGCATTGCTTCCTTATTTCCAGGTGGTTTTATATGTTTCTTTTTCATTGTACAGTCTACTAATTGTCCGCACCTATCGCCCTTTGAGAATATTGAATCATTGGTATTATGACTAGTATTTGTTGTCTATATTTGGAGTTCCAATATCCATTCCACACATTAGTGTCATTATTTGACTTACAAACTTACAGTTACCTTGCATTGATCAGGAATCCTTGTTTGATCAAGAAAAACATTAATGTCTATACTTACAGTTGAAGGCTAAAAGAACAACAACATTAAACCCCTCCACAACCCCACAAAAAGGTAAAACAACAAATACTAAAAGAAACCGACCAAATCAAGTTATTACAGAGCATTTTTCATCTTTAATCAACGACCAAATCGGGGTTTCGACCACATCATCGAGAATTTCCATGGTAAGGGTTTTATGAGTTGGTTATTACCTTTTTGAAAGAAGAATCGCAGAGATGAGACGAGACGAGACGAGACGAGACAATACCGAATCCGAAATCGATTTCTCTAAATCGCAGATGGAGCTTCTCCGCTGCTTCTTCTTCTTCTCCTCTCCGTCTTCTTCTTCTTCTCCGCTGCTTCTTCTACTTCTCCGCGCTTCTTCTTCTTCTTCTCCGCTTCTTCTTCTTCTCCCTTCTCTCTTCTTCTTCCTCTTCGATCTCAACTAACGATGCTTGTTACGGAAGCTTCGTAGTAGCTACAACCGCGAAACACACCCTAACTGGTCTTCTTCTTCTTCTCTCCTGCGATTTCTCCCCGTAACTTCGCATCAGCCAACAACGAAAACAAAAATGAAAATGAAATGGGCGGGTTGGTTTTTAGCTTCGTATATTTGTTACCGATTTTGAACTGGTTGTATATACGGTTCTTGTACAACCGTATATACGTATAGGCTGGTAGTATGGAATACACCATTAATAACATATACTATACCCGGTCGAACCGCCCGATGGACCGGTTGGTTTGCATCGAGACCGAACCGAACAGATGGAACTCTGTTCACACGGTAAACGTATATAGGTAAAGGGTTTTTTTCATTATTTAATGAGAAGGATCATCCGAGCCGTCCGATTAGATCGGACGCCCCCCCCCCCCCCCCCCCCTCCACCCCACACACAACCAAAAAAACAAAAACAAAACCAAACAAAGAAACCACCCCCCCAACCAAAATATAAAATTTAAATTTAATATTTTTATATTTTTATTTTTATATAAAAATATAAAAATAAAAAAAACAAGAAAGCAATAAGATTGAGGAGCAAGGCATACCCCCCCCCCCCGCCTCCAGAAAGGAGAGAAAAAGCAAAAAAGGGGGGTTTTTTTGCCAATATTAAAATTTTTTTTTTCTTATCATCAATTGGCCAATAGGGGGAAAAAAAAAAAAAAAAAAAAAAAAAAGAAAAATTTAAATAGAAAAACAAATACCCAAAAAGAAAAGGGTAAGGGAATATTCAACCCAAAGAATGGTATCTTGTGTATGTAAAACAAATAAATCTTTTTGTATGAAGATGACATGACCATACGCAACGAAGCATGTCTAGCTAAGTTGTTAGAATTTTCTCCTTGGTTTCTATTTGCTTTATTGTATAAGTTATTGACTTTCTAGAGTCATTTCCTGGGACCATGCGAATAATAAAGAAAAAGAAGAATCATATATGGAAAAGGATGGTTACTCACAAGTCTCTATCATAGAGACATGGAACATATCACATACACCAACTAAGGATGGAGGTAACACTGAGTGTAGACCATTATGCTAATACTTTCCAAGATCTCAAAGGGGAAAATGTATATTTGGCAGAGTTTTCTTTTAGCATTAAACTACATAACCCTCTTGAACCCCTTGAGGAAAGCTTTCTCCACAACCTAGAATTTTTTATCCTTTCTCCTTTTGTCTAACAAGCCTTTTATCTAGATTGTGTGGCTTTAATCCTCTTATTGGTGTGGTCAACCATCACCCCAGTAGCCTCCACTAGTTCTAGGCAAAATGCTTAGGTCAATCATCACCCCAGTTGCCTCTCCTAGTTCCAAGCAAAATACATCTCTCTCCAACTTCATCCATATAGAGTGGTGTTCAGCATGATGCCTTAGATGAGTCCATATATACTAATGGTGAGTGGTAGTTGTTATTGTAGAAGGCAAACTCTACTAGTGATAAGTTCCCATCCCAACTTCTTCATGTATCCATAGAAAAGGCTCAAAGCATATCTTTCACAATCTGGTCCTCCATGACTAGTTGGTCTAAACTTTAGCTCATGAAGAGCTTCGAGAAGCTCACCTTCTAAGTCAACCTAAATCTCTCCATCATCATTGTTGATTCTAGAAGTGGAGAGTTCATTCATATTTCTTAGTAATTTTTAGTGCCATGAATAGTGACTCATAAGTAGTATCATAATTTGACTTAATATCATAGCTATCATCTGAAGTGCTACGGTAGTGCTTGGAAATAAGTCCCTCTTTCTTTGTATTCCCCTTATAGAAGATTGACCTATTATTTCTGACAGCTTAGGTTCTTCATCATCACCTTTTTCCTTATGTGGACACTTGGCAGTGAATTGAGCAACACCTCCACAGTTGAAATACGTCAGTGATAGTTTCTCTTTGTACTTACCCTTTCCTCACATTAATTTTCTAACAAAGTTTGTTTCACCATTTGCACTACCAACATCAATGTCATTTTCCTCATCCTTTTGCTCCACCTACTTTTTCTTTTGAACTTTGAATGCATTAGTTGTCTTATCAATAGCTTTAGGTCTATCAAGTTGCATCTCAAATGTTGAGGGAGATCCATGCAATTAACCCATGCTTAATTTATCAAGATCTTTTACTTCTTTAGTGGCAGACACCTTGAATTAAATTGTGGTGGCAATAATCTCATGACTTTCTTTACAACAGTAGATTCTTTTATTTCTTCCCAAAGTCCTCCGATGGCATTGAGTACCTCATTTATCCCTTAGCATGTAGGTCTCGATCGATTCATCTTTGGACATCTTCAACTAATAATGTAATTGATCCAACAACTTCATTCTCAATATTGATACTCTGATAAAATGTTAGAATGAACTGTCAACCCAAAAGATAATGCCTCCATTTCTCTATTGTAAGCGCCAATGTCAACATTTTTTTCTTAAGTTGATATATATGGGTAGATTCTTCCCTAGATTGGTGGTGGATTATGTGCCTAATGGGGCCAAATTTGGTGTATCGGCACTATATTGGGCCAACTTAGTACGGATTGGTTAAAGGGCTTCATTAAACTCGTTCCACTAGCTTTGAAGCTTTTGGAAAACTGGTCAAGTAGCTAACATTTGGTATCAGTGTTGGCACTACGTTAGATGTTCAAATCTCAGAAAGGGCTACTTGGAGTGGAGCTAAAGCTGCCAAGATTGGGCTACATACCTTCTAGAAACAAGAGAAAAGAAAGAAAAAAAGAGGAAAAGAAGAGGGAAAAAAGTGTAGCCACTTGGAGAGGGCTATCTACCGTTAGAATGAGAGCTGCCTAGAGTGAGAGTCATCAAGGATGATGACTGTGAAAGCTTGGTGATATGTTATGTGCCTAATGGGGTCCACTTTGGTATAGGTACTAGATTGGGCTAACCTAGCATATGATAGGTTAAAGGGATTCGCTAAACTTTTTCCATCAACTTTCGAGCTTTTGGCACCCTAGTCAAGTACCTAACAAGTGAATTGCTCGTGTGAACTCTAGCCAAGCATCAAGCTCTGGTCAATCCATCAAACACAATATTTGGGAACAAATGTTAGATAGGATGTTGGGTTTGGATGATTGAGGACATGAGAGATAGTAAATAAATAGATATATTTTTTATTTTAGGTTCTTCTAAATAATACCTTTAAAGGCAAGATTACAATCTGAATTATATTCACAATGAAGGGTATGAAAGTTGTTCCCAGATGATCTTTAAGTAAAACTTTAACAATGTTAGTTTGAAGGAAGGTATGATTTTACGAGAGAGTGCCTCGTGTTTTATATGTTTTTCGAGGGAATGCATAAAAAAAACTATAGTTTTTTAACTTGTGACTCCATTAAGTGGGATGTAATTAAAGTTGCCTCCCTTAAGTGCCAAAAATTACTTGTGGTTCACGCGTAAGAGAGTCAGTCAGTTACTCCCTCTTAAGTGATTCAAATTTTGAAACTCAAATGACAAAAATTCCCTTGTATGATGTGTTATGACGAAACTACCTCCATCATTTTCACCGTAATTACCCTCATACGCCACCCTTAGGTGGGTGAAGGGACTCCCCCTTCACCCATCTTCTTCCTATGCTTACCGAAAACAAGCCACCACCACCGGAAACCACCACACCTCCTCCCCTTGCCAGCCACCACTGCCCAGACCTTCCCTTGCTGGAAATCAACCACCATCCACCGGTGGCTAACATCTGTAGCCTTGAACAAGTAAAATATGTGTGTTGTGAATTTTGGAGAATTGTTTCATTCACATCTCTTGCTCTCTTTGATTTCAAACTTCAGAGAAAGCATAAAAGTTTTGAAGCTTTAT
The DNA here is from genome assembly GCF_041222555.1 of Hakea prostrata. Lineage (NCBI taxonomy): Eukaryota > Viridiplantae > Streptophyta > Magnoliopsida > Proteales > Proteaceae > Hakea > Hakea prostrata. The sequence continues at coordinate 69,836,866 of NC_142606.1, read as the reverse complement.
AGAAGAAGGTTGAACTTAGGGGATAATGGCTTAAGCAGATATTCAACAGCAACAAAAACCACAAATGATTAGGGAACAAAACTTTGACAACACTTAATAATTGTGAAGAAATTGTTTGATTAGCATATGATTCTTCCATCCCCTTTATTTATTATTATTATTTTTTTTTTGCGCTTTATTCCTTTTGATTTGCTCTTCTCTGGAAAGATCCAAGGTTGTAATGTTTTAAGATATTTCTTTAGGGTTTTAGAATTCAATTGATGCTTTTATTGTAAATCCATTTTAATTTTTCCTTGTTGTTTTATTTCAGCCTCAAGATGTGATGAGATGCTCGAGTATCTGGACTTCGTACAAGTAAAAACTCTTAACATCTTTACTTGCCTCTCATCTCTTTATGAGTGTGCAAAGGAGAAGTCCGGTCCCCTAATGTAATATCCAGCCCTATTCTAACCTTGACCCTGACCCGAATCCAATGTTGTATTCAGGTCCGAGGACCCGAAGCGGTGGAAGAAGAGATTTATTGACCATTCTGATTGATGATCATGATTCGGAAACCGAGCCCATGGACATTGACAATGATACCCCTTGCTTAAATGCATTGTCAGTGTTTAAGGAAAGTCTGCGCATCGGAGAAGATTAATATGATTGATGTACCAAATGACCTCCTGTGCACAATCCGAAGGTATTCCCTGAAACTAGACTTCTTGATTGAATTGTAAAAGAAAACCTCACTCAATTTGACCTTGTATAGCCTTTCAAATCCGTACTTGAAGTTGCTGTTCTAAACTTGAGTTTTCTGCTGAAAATATTTTGGTCGATACCATCGACCAAGGACCATCGACCAAAATGTCCCCGGTCTGCAAGTTAATGATTCCATGGAATATTCCTTTTCTATTTAATATGACCTCGAGCCTTGAGCCTTTTGCAATCATTTTTCTCACCTGGGAACGTGGGGAGAGCTTCCCAAAGCAGCTCCTTGGTTAGTGTGAAGGGTATCTCATCAAAGACACTTAGTTTATCATTGATTCTTGTCTTCATCTTCCACACTAAGGTATGACTCTTCATTCCACTCTCTACCCTACCATTTTCTACTCTTTTCTATTGTCATCTTGCTGATGGGACATTTGGAATGGTGCTGCAACCTTGCAACCACCACTCCAAGTGCCTACTCATGCTCAATCCATGATTCCCTTAGCCATTCATTGATGCTAATGCTTATATCTCATGCCTAGCATATGTATTCCATGATTTACCTATTAACATCATACCATTTGATATCAAACTGAGCTATAGAGTGTATTATGTTCATGTTTAACATTGCCATATGATCCCAATCGAATTTCTATTAGTTTCTCTAGCTATTGCATGCTATTCCTCATCAATGCAATCAATTCCAACTCATGCCATGATGTCTATCACTTGAACTTGATAGCTCAAATTGGGGCTTTTTAATTAGACCATTGGATTGGGTTAATTCCTTGATTTATAGTGTCCTACTACTGTTGTTAAGTATGCCTCCAAGTTTCAGATTGATCCGAACACCGGAAGACTCATTTCGGACCAAAATCCCCAAAATCCACTATTCTGCCCGAGGACAATTTTGGTCGATACTTTTGGTCGATACCATCGACCAAGACCATCGACCAAAGTTGTTGCTGACAGCAACCTTGGTCAGTTTTGACCCAAATGACATCCGATCTTCCCGACTTCGTTTCTAACTTATTATTGATGTTTGTTTAGGGCCTTAACAATTCTATTGGACTATTCTTGGTATTCTCAATTCATCATCAACTCATCCAAGGTAAGGATGGTTATATCCATAAACATATAAGTCATCAAATATTGAACTGTGCTTTATTCAAAGAATGAAATCCCTAAATTTCTTTCAATCATTATGATACTGTCACATATGTGTTAGAACAATAACATTTAAATCTTTATACATTTGTTGTGTTACTTTATCATTTTGATTTGCTTATGTTTATAATGATTCGTTTCAATATCATGATTTGATTACTATTATGAATATGCATTGGATGCATGAGAAATGATGAGATTTGATGTGTGATTGCTTACGTATGACTTGGGATTGGAGGGTGTCCTACTGACACTTCTGTCCTTGGGCATCGGAGGGAATAGTATGGGATGTTCTCCGATGGTGCCTATCGACACTCTCCCGAGTTATTGGATGACATACATAGGATTGCCTAGTTGTGTGGCTAGGTTCATCCTTGTCGTGTCAAACCCGAATCGGAAGGGCATTGAGACTGAACAACCCGTGGTAGTGTATGGTTGGATGGGCGCTCTAGGCCGGTAGCCAGTCCGATAGGGGACATAAACCATGCTACGGATACCTAAAAGGGGCCATTTATTGGTAGAGTTGCATATGGATAGACTTGGGCTCACGGGCGCTCAAGACCGGTAACCAATCCGTGAGAGGACGTGAGAGCTTCCCATTTACTATATGTGGATGACCAATAGGGTTGATGTGTCCGAAATCCGGGATTTCGCTGACTCTAGTGTGAAGGATACCGGAAAGGATCGCCGGGGGCGAGGAATGGACGTATTTGAATCTGACTTGACCAATCGAGTAGATGACTTGCATTGGGCTAGGCTTTCATGTGACATGCGCCGATTTTGACCAAATGGTGATGTGAGAGAGCGGTGACCGATCCCCTTACCATGGTTTTTGATGACTTTACCGATCTTCCCCGGGCATTCCCAAGATATGGAAATGGGAGAGTGACTGACGACCCAGAGAAGTACGGTGCTATGACTTAAAGCATGTCTACCTTAGAGATCAACATTCATAGAGTTAGGTTCATATCTGCATCATATGTTCCATATCACATTGCATTATTATATGTTCTGAATGTGTATGATTTCTAATTATGGAATAACTTCCTTGCTGAGTTCTTCGAACTCATTCCTTTTGTGCAAATGTTTTAGATTACATTCCAGGTACCGAAGATTACGATGGCACCTCCTATGAGGCGGACTATGATTCCACATACTACCCTCCGGGTAGTGGCGTCGGTGAGGATCCGTATATTGGAGCCGAGGAGGATTACTATCCGCACCAGGGTTAGCCCCACAGTTGTGCGGGAGCGGCAGCGCTGGGTTTACTTCATCCGTACTGTTGAGGAGACTACCATTAGTATAGAAGAAACCCTAGCATAGTGCCCCATTCCCCTGATGTATTTGTGGAACCTTGGATATTGTAATTAACTTGTCTTTGAATTATTCTGGTGATATTCGGATATGTAACTAACTTGATTTACTTCTTTTCCGCTGCTCTAAGAGGGTGACTACCACACCTTCTCACCCTTTATGATTTTGATCACACTTTATTATTATCTATAATCCATACTCTGATTTAGTTACTCTTATCTTATTCATGATACTTGGTATTAGCTGTTTTTACCATTGATTATTACTGTTCATGATTGTGTTACCGTGTATGTGGGAGGCATGGACCTCAGATCATTGATCCTTGGACTGTGGATCACATCCCGGGTATTCCAAATGGGGTACCGGCTTGGTGGATGTTACACCTGAAACCTGGCGCTTGAACCATAGAGATACCAAATCTTCATATCTGAACCAAATAAAGGAATTTTAAGATCAAACAGACGGTGGTGACCAGCAGGGGAAGGTTTGGGGAAAGCTATAGGAAGAAGATGGGTGAAGGGGGAATCCCTTCACACATCTAAGGGTTGGGTATGTGGGTAATTATAGTGAGAATGGTGGGGCTAGTTTGGTCATAATTCATCAAACAAGGGTATTTTTGTCATTTAAGTTTCAATTTTGAATTATATAACAGATAGTAACTCACTTTGTTATGTGTAACTAACTAGTAATTCTAGATGTCACAAGCAATTATTGGCACTTAAGGTAGGGGTTTCACCCCCACTTAAGGGAGTCACAAGTAAAAAACTACAAATGAAAATTAGAGGTTGGAAGTATGCATATATAAGAAAATCAATTGCCAATAGAGAATGGGTACAGGAACATATAATCCAAAGAGTAATATCTCATATACATGAAACAAAGAAATTAAATCTTTTTGTAGATAGATGACATGATCATATAAGTGGAATGCCATATTATCATCAAATTCTCATCACTTATTGTATGATGTTCAAAGTAACCTTCATCCAATATTAATCCCAAAGATTACTTTGATGCGCTTAAATGTGGACATTTAGTTTCATTATTAGTGGAGAGAAGCTTGATCCATCTTACTTATGTAAATTCATAGAGATGGGAAGGAAGTCGAGGGCTTAGGAGGACTTCCAACGGGTGTTCCCTGGGCAAAGTTAAACTAATGCCCTCAGTCATATCCACAGGCAAATTAGAAGGTGTTTGCATATTGAATCCATGAAGCAAGCGAGCAGTCGTCAAGTTCATAGTCTGTAAGGCGAAAGGGATACCAGGGCATGATCTTCTGCCTGACCCAAAAGGAATCAACTCAAAGCTTTTTCCACGTACATCTATATCAGCATGAGTTGTTAGAAACCTCTCTGGCTGGAATTCCGAAGGGTTGACCCACACATGTGGGTCTCGGTGTATCTTCCAGGCATTCACCAACACACGAGTTCCTTTTGGGACTTTAAAGCCACTTACAAAGCAATCTTCTATGGCTGCATGAGGGACTAAAAGTGGTCCTGCTGGATATAGACGAAATGTCTCTTTGATTATTGCTTGGAGATACACAAGGTTTTCAATGTCTTTCTCTTCCACATTCCTATTCTTTCCAACTTGATAATCCAATTCTTCTTGAGCTTTTGTTAGGACTCTCTTGTTGTTTAAGAGCAATGAAACAAGCCATGAAAGGGAAATTGAAGTGGTATCCGTTGCAGCTAAGAACAAATTCTGCAAAACAGATTCCGATTTACTGTAAATATTAGGAGGTTGAACAAAATGAATCTTATTGATTTACTACATGCACTTTCTATTAGTAGTCAATCATGTCGAATTTCTTACCAAAAAAAAAAATTCATGTTGAATTTTCATTTACCCTTTGGAATATTAATATTATTAATAAAGATTATTATTTTTAAATGCATTTATTGAACTGAAACCAGGTTTGCCCTTTTATTTGTTGTATTAATGTTACAATAATGTACTGTCTTATTATATTTTTCATCATTAGGTTCATAACTATGATTCAAGTCATGAATGCAAATCAATTCTGATTCAATATTATAAATGTTTTAATTAACCTATGTTCTTGACACAACTTTTTCATCGGATGCATAGATGTTTCTTCTGTCCCTCATTTCCTTGGTGATAGCTAGCTATGCCAATCACACTAGCTTATAGATTATCATAAAATCAGATTATACTTATAAGTTTGATCTATGATGTGTGTTTCTTTAATCCCTTACAAAACTATACTTCTTCTTTTCGTTCTAGGTCTATATTTAATTATTTTTAAGTTTTATGCCAAATATTACCATGGACGCTAGGTCCCAAATAAATAATTTAAACGAGATGCTCGTGTGCGAGTATGGAATTCACTAAACCCGGGGCTCGACGTCGGCCTAGGTCGGGGTACGGGTTTATATCTGATTCGAACAGACCTTCAGGATAAGCCACCAAGGATAAGGCAGATTTTGCTTGGCAGCAGCACTGCTCCCAGCAGTCAAAATGTATTTTGGAGTTCAAAGCAAATCTGGACCGTTGAATAAAGTATTCATTCAATGGCCCAGATTTTCTCTGGACCCAAAATTGAATCTGAACCATGCTCTGCTGCTCCCAAGCACTTCCAAAAGGCTCCAGTTGTTTGGTTCTAGAGAGGTCAACCCAGTTCAATGAAGGAGTCTGATTAGGTCGCAATAGTAAGAAAGAAGAAAAATAGGATAATGACCAAAAACAACTAAAACAAATTAATGAATTACTTTGAAACTTCTTGAAGAAAAGAGAGAGAAACACTAAATACCAGTGCAGTGGCCTTCACTACCGAGTCACGACTATGGCCGTGTAACCGAGCATCTTCTTCAAGAATAGAAAGCATGGCATCAATGAAGTCTTGCTGATCATCACCCTTAGCTTTCCCAGATAGCCTATTTTGCAGATGCTCTTGTAGCCAACTCTCAGCAAGCAAATCCATGTCCTCAGCAGTCTTCTTCATTGCCCTTTGTTTCCCATCCCAATCTAACCATGATAGGAAGCTTGGGAGCACATCTGAAGCACACGAGATGCCTATGCATTTAAAGAAATCAACTATGGTACTTTGGATCTTCAATACCTCTTCGTCGTTCGCATCATGAACAACACTGAAATATCGCTTTCCAGCAATCATTTTGAGAACAATATTCATGGTTAGATCTCGAAAAAGCCGACTTATTTCAAACTTAATCTGGCTCTCATTGTTTCTCGCACAATGCTCATATAGGTCTTTGATACAAGTGGTGATCTCTGCATATCGTACATGCTTGAGTGACTCAAGCCGGCGGTTTGAGAGCAGCTCGCAAACAACCAACTTGCGTACTTCACGCCAGTATGGTCCATAAGGTGCCAAACCAAACAGAGCATAATCATAGCTCAAGTGGTCGCTTGAAGCACTTCTTGGACGGCTTGCAAGAGCTTTATCATTAATGGTGAAGCACTCTTTTGCCAACTCCCAGTTGTTGATGACCAGTGTTCGATGAACACCAAATCGGAGGGTAAAGGCTGGTCCATGTTTGTCAGCCATGGCTGAAAGTGTTCGAAAGAGTGGCTGAGGGGCTGTAAACTGAAGGAGATGGCCAAGTATAGGCCATGCACCAGGTGGTTCTGGAGCCTCTGTGGCCTTACTCTTGTTAAGAAAGCTACCTTTTGCGATCCATAGACAGTAGAAGAGAACTAAAGCTACTAGACCAACGATAGCTTGGATAGCTTGGAGTTGCAACAACATATCCATAACTTTCTTTTGCTACAGAAGCCTCATCCTCTCGTCTCTTGTGACAATATGTGAAGAATCTCAAGAACAGAGATAAATATAAATAGGTGAACTAGAGCTCAACTCCTAGACAGACATTGAAATCAAAATTAGCGAATAGAAAAAGAAGTTGGATTATCTTTCTTTTTCTTAATCCTCTTCTAATATTATCCTGTTATGAGAGGTAAAGGACACTGGTGCAACCCTACTGGTTGACACTCTCCCAATCTCCTTATAGTTTTGTGGACGAAATTTTCTAAGAGAAACCAAGCTAATTTGTCGTGTGCTGAATATTTTCTGTCGTTCAGCATGGCATATGCTAGATATTTTCGGTCACATTTTTTGTTGCACCCACGCATTAATTCACAGACTAATTGATATGCAAGGATAAGATGGCAGCAGATCCTCTTGTTCTTTTACCAATATTTTTCCAATAAACTCCTTCTCTTCTCCCCTCAAAGGCTTAAAAATTTAGGTAAGAATCTCTTCAATTCCATTAGAGCTGAATGTTTTTTTTATTAGTTAACACGAAAGAGATAAATAAGCCATTTGTTAAATACATAAGAAAAAACTCCCTTTTTTTTTTTAATGGAAAAAAGAAAGGAACTACATTAGAGAAGCTACGTCATAGTTACAGCTAGGTTCTCAAAACCTTTGATTGGAGCCAATCTGGAAGGTAGTTAGTAAACCCTACATGACTACAAAAAGTTAATAACATTGATGAAACAGACGTTAAAATAGGGACCATCTCCAGTGGTCACGGTCTCCATGGATAAGGTAACCGAGTGTACACCATTCATCAATATCGGAAAAAACAACATTGATCTCCATCTTCATTAAGAGCTGCTGCAAGTTAAAGGCCTTGATAAAGCGTGATAAGCAAAAGGAAAAGCTATTGATTGTGTCATGAAACTCCTCGTTGCAAAAGCTACACAACAACCATCATGTAACATTGATTTTTTAGCTATATATATATATATATATATATATATATATATATATATATATATATATATATATATATATATATATATATATATATATATATATATATATATATATATATATATATATATATATATATATATCCACTTATACCCACTGGCTCCACTCTTTAGATATAACCCATGGAAAGTGAGAATTCCATGAGTTCCATGAAAACATTTCACTGCTACCCTACTAGCTAGCTGGTTGACATCTAAAGAAATAATGAAATAAAAGAAGGGTATTTTGGTCTCAAGAATTGGATTTGAATCGAATCCAATAGCAACATATAGATTTTTCAGATTTGTCATATGCTGAATATTTTTGGTCACCTTTTGTTGCATCCCCACATTAATTCACTGACATGTCTGTCTTTTTTCCTTTTGGTAATAATTCATTGACATGTTGATGAAAGGATGATCCTTTTGTTGTTGTTGGTTTCTAGTTTATTTTATTTTATTTATCTATTGTAGTTCTAGAATCCTCCACCTTCGGTTGAACTGTGAATTGATACATTCTCCAATGGTTGGTTTAATGATATACACCAAGAAAACAAGTGAGGGAATCAGTGGTTGGTTAGCCGCCTTTGAAGGTCAAGTTAAGCAAAGAGAAACACTAGTCCTCCCAGCGAGGAGGAGTAATTAGCCGAGTAGAGTAGATGCTAGGTAGGTTTAGGGAATAAATGAGCATTACCAGATCCTTTGGTGGTTGGGGATATTTAGATCCTTACTTGACGATTATGGACTGTTGGATGGATGAGGGCTAATCTTCCTCTTTTAGTGAGGTTGCCACGTCAAATATGCTCTTGTACTTGGCACAGGACTGGCAGGGGATGTGACATGTCTTTCCTTGAAGGCCTGACAAGTCGATGGGAAATAGCCTCCAGGTGGATATCCTAATGCATATGGTGCATTTAATATACGTATGGAAAATTAAATGCGTCTCTCTTGAACAATAAATGTTGCATTATTTAATGCATCGGCAATGGGTAGGGGTATAAACAGACCGGATTCAGATCGGATAGCGGTAATACATATTTGCATCTTATTATATTCGAACGGATTCGGATAATATCCTATCGATTTTCGGACGGATTCAGTCGGATTCGGATGATCGAAAATCAGATAGTTATTTTCTTAAGTAGATTCTTCTAAATGGGTATGAACACAGGTTTAATACAAGTTTTCGACTACCTGTTTACATCTTTACCATTCTATTTGTAAAAGCTAGGTGTGAAATATAAGAATTTAGCAATTTTGGTAGCTATTTTAGTAGCAAATCTAGAAAAATAGTCACATATCACAGGCAATAATTTATAATAATAATAATAATAATAAACCTAAATAAGTAACTTAATCGGATAATTTTATCGGACGGAGAATAATCGGTAGTAAAGGAGTATACCGTATCCACATCCTATTAGTAATCGGATGAATTTGGAAACCTCTAAATGGATGCGGATGCGAATTCGGAAGTGGATTTCGGTTATCCATTTACACCCCTAAACTGGAGGTCACATAAGACAAAAGCTTAGTCTATCCTTGGTTTTGTGTGAGGATCGAGGTATCTTTAGGAAAGAACGTCTTCAGCATAGGAAAGTTCAATAATCTTGCCCCCTACTTGGAGAGTGGTCTAATTCCCAACCTTCGTTTGGTAGGACTTTACCCAACAACCATGGAGAACCCAACAGACGTGCTTGAGTGCCGTGAGGGAAGAGTGACTGAGACCGCTCAAAGAAAACTGGTGTATGACTTAATGCATATCTACCATAAAGACTTCATGATAGAGTTAGGAGCATGCATAATATCATAATCATTCATATATCATATCATTGTCATTAATTAGATTATCAATATTTATGTTATGTGTGTGGTGTGGAATCTTGTGAATGAATGTATGATATGATGTTGAGTTGACCTCACTGAGTTCTATGGGACTCATTCCTTTTTATATGTCTTTTTCTATTAGAATATACTGCAGATTATGAGAACTTCTTCCAAATGGAGGATTCGTGGCCGACATATCTTCTTGAAAGAGTGACCAAAGAAGAAGTGGACGCGCATGGAGATTCATGTCTGTGTTAAGACTGTCCTTATGGGGTTGGATTCCATTAGAGAATTAGTTTATTTTTCCGCTGTGAATAAAACTATCCTTTTTTCTTAAAACTCTAATGTTATACTTTTGATTTGAAGTAATGGATGATTGTAATAATTACTTCAGATTTGATAACTTTACATGAAAAACTTGATTTATTCTTGTCCATTTGATTTTATTATATCACATGTTGTATGGAATTGTCACTGAACCTAGATCTTGCGGTATATCAGCCCCACTTGTATTCGGGTATGACCGGATCTGGCTGGGTGGGGTGTGACAATAGAAATTCAGGTCCATTGTTTTTTCCATGTCTTCTTCATCCCAAACACCTTCAAATGATGAGGCAAGCCTTCGCCATTGCCCTCGAATTTTCAACGTCTTCTTACATTTGATGAGAGGGCTAATGGTTTGGACGCCGATGAGTTTCTCTTATACTTCAACTCCATGCTAGGTGGTCTAAGAGTCCCCTTCCACCCTTTCATTATGCAAGTCTTGTACTAGTTTAAGTTGAACCTTGATATGGTTGTGTTGAATGGCTGGAGGATCCTTACCGGCTTATTTGGGTATTGCAAAAACTTGGAAGTCGAACCCACATTGATTCTCTTCCAATGGATTACATGCTAAAGGACCTCCCACAAAAAGGGCGGTACTATTTTAATAAGAGAGGGATGGCTATCACCAAGTTCACTATCTTTGTAGAGTCTTCCCTCCAGTAATAAAGGCTGAAGGGACCGATATATAGCCTGCTGGCCTCCTCAAGAATGTGCAGTTAGCGATTGGCCATTTATTTTCAAATATACTCAACACACCCTCAACAAGAAACAATCCTTGACAAAGTCCGAGTAGCTCACCTATGAAAAATTCTTTCAGCTCAAGACGCAATCCATCTACGATTAAGAGATGGAATATGTTGCACCTCTGATGGTTTGGGGGATCTTAGAGGCTAAGCCCCCAAGCACTTATATCATGTGTATTGTATGCCAATGAATTACTAATATCTTGGTTGATCTCTTCTATAGCTCCAAAAATGTACAACAAGAGACTCTTCTCTTAAAATAAGAGTGGTTGACTCATAGTATATGAGTCATGTACAAAAACCAAAAGGAAGCTGGATGACCCCTTTGTTGATAGGTTCAAACTCTCCTCAATTGGTCGCAAAGACCATCCTGGATTCTGAACTCAAAATCTTGGAAGAGTTGAACATTGAGGCTAGAAGGGCATCATGAAAACTGGCTCTAGGGAAGAAAAAGCTTTGCCAAGCCAGCTCCGAAGAAATAGACTTTGGAGGTACACACTTTGGAGCAAAGGAATTTTAAGGAGTAAATTCCTAAAAACCAGCCCCTGAGGAGAAAATTCCACATCCTAAAGTCCTACTAAGAAGGTGGATGATAAGAAATCAAAAGGAAAAAAGGTTGGGGGAGAAATCCAGTGCTCAACTGGGGATCTCTATTCAAGGCTTCCAGGCTAGGGAAAAACATCCCTTGCCCCTGTGGAAGGGAAAGGGTAAGATAATGGAAGCAAAGCCCCCAATGACTGAGGAGGAACAAGAGAATATCAATATTGTTAACCTTCTTGAGGGTGGGACCACATTTGAGTCAGATGCAATGGTCGATGGGAGGAAGCCCATATGAAGAAAAGGAAGGTAAACCATTGGAAGGGGAATCCAATGGGGCAAAGCAAGATGAGAAAACTGGGTATGTTGCAAAGGCCCTTGAGGCAGCTTCTACACCTCATAAAGAAAAGATTGGCAAGTGGTCCCCAAAATGGGCATTATTTGAAGGATGCTCTGGGATGACAACTTCAAAGCAAGGGACTAAATAGAACATGCTCTTCCACCAGTAGGCCAGGCTCATCTGAAAGCATTTCCTAAGGGCAAATTGGATGTTTTCTTGGCACAGTGAGCTCCTTTCCCAAGACTTTTTGTCACTTTCTTTCTTCTTTCTTCAATCCTATGCTAGTAACATCTGAGATTTGTCATCTAGGAGTTCTGTGCATTCTGTTGGTGCTATGTTTGAAAGTCATCGGTGCTATATGGTTTTTCAAGTGGAGATTGTGGAGCTTCACCAAAAAAAAGAAAAATCTGAACTAGAGGGTAAATATAACACCCTTTTCATGGAGACTGATGACTTAAGGAAGAAGAATGCAAAACTGAGCAAATTAATGCACTTATGTTGAACAATAAATGCCGCATTTAATGCATTGACATGCGCGCAAGAGGTCACATAACATAGAAGCTTAGTCTGTCCTCGGTTCTATTCAAGTAGGCATCTTGGGGAAAGAACGTCTTTCGCATGGGTCAATCAAGAATAGAACAACAATTATTGTTCCAATATATTGTAACCCTTCGCCTCTCAAGATTTGAAAATTTGCAAAAGAATCTCGTCAATTCCAATAGAGCTGAATTTGTTCTTTTCCTTCTTTTGATAATCATCTTAATTAACCATTTGTTAATTTAAAAAAGAGATAAATTAGGCCATTCAGAGAAACATAAAAATAATAATAATAATAATAATAATAATAATAATAATAATAATAATAATATAAAAATAAAAAAAAAAAAAAAAAGAAGAAGAAGAAGAAAAAAAGTAACAATGTAATAATAAAAGAGTCCTTTTGCTCGATATAAAAAGCCTAAAATTCATTGATGGTTGGCTGCTTTAGAACCTCATCTCACAGACATGAATATGTTTATCAATGGAAATAATAATTCCTTAAAATGTAAGTACATGCAATTTTGAAATAAGGGGAGTGTTCTTTGTGTGGGACGCATGGCTTTTGGGTACACATGGGATCCATTTGTACGCAACTATGCATTCCTAGCTAAGTTTTTTGAATTTTCCCCTTGGTTTCTATTTGCTTTATTGTGTAAGTTATTGACTTTCTAGAGTCATTTACTAGGACCATGCGAATAATAAAGAAAAGGAAGAGTCACAGATGGAGGCTGCTTACTCACAAGTCTCTATCATAGAGACATGGAACATTCACGTACACCAAATAAGGATGGAGGTAACACTAAGTGTAGACCATTATGTCGATGCTTTCCAAGATCTCAAAGGGGAAAATGTATATTTGGCAGAGTTTTCTTTATGCATTCAACTGCATGACCCTCTTGAAACCCTTGAGGAAAGCCTACTCCACAACCTAGAATTCTAGATCCTTTCTCCTTTTGTCTACATAAGCCTTCTATCTAGATTGTGAGGCTTTAATCCTCTTATTGATGTGGTCAACCATCACCCCAGTAGCCTCTACTAGTTTCGGGCAAAAAGCATCTCTCTCCAATTTCATCCCAATAGAGTGGTGTTCAACTTGTCTTGCCATATAATGCCTTAGATGAGGCCATGCTAATGGTGAGTGGTAGTTGTTATTGTAGAAGGCAAACTCTACTAGTGATAAGTTCCCATCCCAACTTCTTCCTATATCCATATGAAAGGCTCAAAACATATCTTTCACAATCTAGATGGTCCTCTATGAATAGTTGGTCTAAACTTTAGCTTATGAAGAGCTTCAAGAAGCTCCCCTTCTAAGTCAACCTAAACCTCTTCATCATCATTGTCTATTCTAGCAGTGGAGAGAGTTCATCATATTTCATAGTAATTTTTAGTGCCACGAACAGTGGCTCATAAGTAGTATCATCATTTGACTCAATATCATAGCTATCATCTGAAGTGCTGCTGTAGTGCTTGGAAATAAGTCCCTTTTTCTTTGAATTCCCCTTATTGAAGATTGACTTGTTATTCTGAACAGCTTATGTCACACCCCAAACCCTAGTCTTGGTTACTCGCCTGTCAACCTGTGGGTGCAATCCGTCACAGGATCCATGGTCTTTCCATCAATAATTATCAATGCAAGAAATAAATAATCAAGAGCAAGAGCAAGTTCAAATAAATAATCAAAGGGATTACAAGAGTCCAAATACTCCAGTTAAAAAAAAATCAAAGAAAGAATCAAAAGAAATATCGAGTTCAACAGAAGCAATCAAAATAAATTAAATTATCTTCTTTCTAGTTTCTTTCTCTAAAGCTAAATAATGATCTTCATGAATAGAAAAAAAGGGGGGGGGAGTTCTCCAGTTCTTCTCCATACGATTCTTAAAATGTCTGGCAATCTGCCTCCTTCGGCCATCAATGGGTGCTATAAGAGCACTCCAAGCACTCAATTTCTCATTGACGGTGCCACATCTTATTCATACGAGATAATTCGGTCATACGAATTCTCTCTAATTCCTGAGGACATGCAACCATCTGTACAGTTAGTATAACATACAAAGAAATGAATGAATTATAACGAATTCAGTAAGAATAGCACATTTCTCATCCATATGTCAACACAATCAACAATGCATGTATGATATGAATGATATGCAATAATCTGAATGCTACTAAGATCTAACTATACAAGTCTCTAGATAATTGACATGCTTTAAGATATAACACCATCCCTCCTTTGGGTAGGTCTAGTCACTCTGATCCCTCACGGACTGATTACCTCTATTGGGATCCTAGGTAAAGGGGTAAACTCTTAATCAGGCATCCATGGCTGGGGATTAAGTCAACACTTTCTTACCACGACCATTGGCAATGAGTACTGGCGCATGTCGGGGTTTCTAATCCAATGCAAGGTCATACTGGTAACATACTATATGAAGTCTAGATACTTCCCCTATGGCACCAACCAACTTGGTTCAATATCCTTTGCAACCTAGGAATGAAAACCCTCACGATTGGCTACCGCTATTGGACTACACTCCCTAACCCTATGGTCATCCACTTATTATTGGGGCAGAATGCTCTCATGACTCCTCATGACACTCGGGCCGCTTCTTGGACGTCCATGAACCCAACCCTAACATATGCAACCCTACAATTGCATGAACAACAGTGGACCAATGAGTCTTTGCACGGACTGGTTACCACTGTAGGATGAAACAGAGTCACGTCACCATTATCACGAGTCATTCGGCTTCAATTCCTTTACCGAAAGGGTAATAGCATGTAGGGTACCTAGTCATGCAATTCTAGACTCTCTAGATATGTCATCCAGCAGTCATGATAGTGCTATAGGCATCAATGAGCATGTGTCCCATACCACAACCCTCTGATAGCTCAAGCAAAGATACCCAATTGGATACCCTTTTCGATACCCTTTCCGTCACCACTACACCACATCATTCGAGATCACATCATAACCATTCATTCAATATCATGAAGTGACAAAATATATAAAGACATCACAAACAGCAGGTATACAACAGTAGTATAATGAATTATACAACTATAGAAAGGTACATGATTAATGAATAAGATAGGAAACAACTAATTTATCATATACATGTCATTGCTTATAAACAAGATAGTGTGTCCTTACCTATAATTAAGTAAAAGCTCAATAGCAAGAAAGCAACCAAACCACAATTACAAGACCTTCAGTGGACTCAGAGAACACCTAAACATAGGGCTACAAGAATACACAAGAGTCATAAGTCAAACCAAAGCAAACACAAATCACACACAGTCACTGTGACCTAGTCGGTCGCTTGGGTCAAGCGACCACCCCTGTTAAGGCAGTTTTCCAACTTCGAAATTCAAACTTTTGATCATCCAATTTCAATCCAGTTTTGGGATGATCTTAATCCAAATTTCAAACTTAACAAATTTATAACAAAGGTACAAATCAGGAACCTAAAATTGACCGAGAACTATCACCCAAATCTCCTCCCTTGATTAGATCCATCATTTATTTGAATGCAGGGATTCGTTTTCAGACAGATCTCCTCAAGAACATTGAATAGGGAATAGAACTAATCACAACTAGGTTACCCCAACATAAAGGAGATGGATCTACACCATTCCAAAGCTGAAGGAAGAAAATGGAGTGAAGGGGATTCACTTACCTCAACCAGATTTGCAAACAAATAGGGGAGAAAGATCCAGATCGCAATCCACACTTTCGCACCTTCCAACACATGTCTTATACCTCCTAACGATCCAAAATAGCAATCCTGAATATAATAATGAGTTAATATGGCGGGGTTTGCTATTTATAGAGGATAGGGGCAAATTATGGCAAAATCCTGCAAGCAGACCATGGCGGTTGATTGGCCCAATCAATCGCCTTAAACAACCGCCCCCTATTATTTTGTAGTATATATGGGTGCTTTGCTCAAGGGGTTGACTCCCAACCTCAACCTAACCCTAAACAACACATGGGGGAGGTCTTACCTTCAATCCGGACATCTCCAAACACCTCTTGACCTTGGCTGAAATTCCACTCTCCCATCAAAGCAAGTTCTTCATCAAGAGAATCCAGATCCATGGGTTCAGGGTATGGATCATGGACTTCAATCTGGATACTCCACAACTTAATCTGACTTGACCTTCGGGTTATCGGACCTATAATACGAATTCTGGGTTAGAAATACAAGAGTTGTTATATCTTGGGTTCTTCATCATCACCTTTTTCCTTACGTGGACACTTGGCAAGAAATTGACCAACACCTAGTTGAAACACTTCAAGATAGTTTTTCTTTGTACTTACCCTTTCCTCTCTTTAATTTTCTAACAAAGTTCGCTTCACCATTGTCACTATCAAGATCAACGCCATTTTCCTCATCCTTTTTCTCTACTTGTTTTTTCTTTTGAACTTTGAATGCAATAGTTGTCATATTAGTAGCTTTGGTCTATCAAGCTGCATCTCAAACGTTAAGGGAGTTCCATGCAAAATTTATTAAGATCTTTTACTTCTTTAGTGGCAAATAGCATCAATCAAATTGGGGTGGCAATGATCTCATGACTTTCTTTATAATAGTAGATTCTTTTATTTCTTCCAGAAGTCCATTGATGGCATTGAGTACCTCATTTAACCCTTAGCATGTAGGTCTCAATCGATTCATCTCCAGACATCTTCAATTAATGATGTAATTGATCCAACAACTTCGTTCTCAATACTAAACTCTAATCAGACCTTAAAATGAATTGTCAACCCAAAAAATAATGCCTCCATTTCTCTATTGTAAGCAACAATGTCAACATTTTTTTCTTAAGTTGATATGGGTAGATTCTTCCCTGGAATGGTGGTGTGTTATGTGCCTAATGGGGTCCAATTTGGTGTATAGACACTAGACTAGGCCAGCCTAGTATGACAGGTTAAAGGTCTTCATTAAACTCATTCCACTAGCTTCGAAGCTTTTGGCACATTGGTCAAGTAGCTAACATTTGGAGTTAGTGTTGGCACTAGTCAAGGGTTCGAGTCATAGAAAGGGCTACTTAGAGTAGAGTTAAAGCTGCCAAAACCGGGCGACCTACCTTCTAGAAAAAAGAAGAAAAAAAATGAGGGAGAAAAGTGTAGCCACTTGGAGAGGGCTGCCTACTGCTCTAGTGAGAGCTACCTAGAGTGAGAGGTGTCAAGGATGATGATTGTGAAAGCGTGGTGATATGTTATGTGCCTAATGGAGTCCACTTCGGTATATGGGCACTAGATTGGGCCAGCCTAGCATAGGATAGGTTAAAGGGCTTGGCTAAACTTGTTCCATCAACTTTCTAGCTTTTGGCACATCAGTCAAGTAGGATAGGTTAAAGGGCTTGGCTAAACTTGTTCCATCAACTTTCAAGCTTTTGGCACATTAGTCAAGTACTTAACAAGTGAATTGCTTGTGTTAACTCTAGCAAAGCATCAGGCTTTGAACAATCCATCAACACAATTTTTGGGAACAAACATCAAATAGGATGTTGGAGTTTGGGGAGATGATCAAGGACATGAGAGATAGCAAATAAATAGAAATAATTTTTATTTTAGGTTCTTCTAAGTAATACTTTAAGGGTAAGATTACAATCTGAATTATATTTACAATGAAGGGTATGAAAGTTGTTCTGAGATGATCCTTAACTAAAACTTTAATAGTGTTAGTTTGAAGGAAGGTATGATTTTATGAGGGGGTGCCTGATATGTTTTTCAAGGGAATGCATAAAAAAAACTAGAGTTTTTTTTTACTTTTGACTCCTTTAAGTAGGATGAAACTAAAGTTGCCTCCCTTAAGTGCCAAAAATAACTTGTGGCTCACACATAAGAGAGTCAGTCAGTTACTACCTATTAAGTGATTAAAATTTTGGAACTTAAATGACGGAAATACCCTTGTATGATGTATTATGACCAAACTACCTCCATCATTTGCACTGTAATTACCCTCCTACGCCACCCTTAGGTGGGTGAACGGATTCCCCCTTCACCCATCTTCTTCCTACACCTTGCCCAAAACAATCCACCACCACTAGAAACCACCACACCCTCCCCCGCCGGCCACCACCGCCCCACCTTCCCTTGCCGGAAATCACCCACCATCCACCAGTGGCTAACATCTGTAGCCTTGAACAAGTAAAATATGTGTGTTGTGAATTTTGGAAAACCATTTCATTTGCATCTCTTACTCTCTTTGATTTCAAACTCTAGAGAAAGCATAAAAGTTTTGAAGCCTTATAGAAGAAGATTGAACTTAAGCGATAATGGTTGAAGCAGATATTCAACAACAACAACAACCATAAATGGTTAAGGCAAAAAATTTGGAAACACTTAATAATGGTGGAGAATTTGTTTGATTAGCATATGATCCTTTTGTCCACCCCCCCCCCCCCTTTTTTAGCGTTTTTCTTTATTCCTTCTGATTTGCTCTTCTCTGGAAAGATCCAAGGTTGCAATGTCTTAAGATATTTCTTTAGGGTTCAAGCCTTCAATTGATTTTATTGTAAATCCATTTTAATTTCTCCCTGATTCTTTATTTCAACCTCAAGATGTGATGAGATGCTCGAGTATCTAGACTTTGTGTGTCACACCCCACCTACAGGTATCGGTCTTGCCTGACAACCCGTGGGTGTGATCCACAGTCGCAAGATCCATGGTTTAGCCATCAGTGATAATCAATGCACATAATAAATAATGCAGAGCATGACTAATTCAATAATTAAATAAAAAGGGATATACATGTGTTCAATATCCAAAAAAGGGAATAATCAAGGAAACAAATAAAGTAAATGTGTCCAAAAAAGAGTATCTTGGCAGAAGCAAAATAAATCTAGTTTAATTATTCTTTTGTTCTTTTTCAAGGATGGCGATCTTCTCTTCTAATTTCTCGATGAACAGGGTCATCCAACCTTCTTTCATCGACTTATCAAAATGGTGAGCCACTTGAATCCTTCTGCCATCAATAGGAGCTGTAAGCGTACTCCATGCACCCGCAGGTTGTTTTGTGCTGTACATCGCTACCTCCCATTGACGCCTCTAGAGTTTATTCATGGGGTTTCCAAGTAATACAGAATTTCTACCTTCAATATTGCCATCTGGATAATTTAACAACAATCCACAAAAAGGAAGAGTTTTGATGAACTCAGTAAGGCAACAAATCCCATATACATATAAACATCATATCATGGTAAGTAACATGATATGCATAAGTATGGATGCATCTAGCAGCTAACTATGCAAGTCTCTAATATGGTAGACATGCTTTAAGATATAACACAAGCCCTCCTCCAGGTAGGTCAAGTCACTTTGATCCCTCATAGACCTGTTACCTCTTTGTTGGGATCCCGGGCAAGGGGTATAGTCCTAGTCAAACAACCATGGTTGGGGTTTAGGTCTACACTCTCTTACCACAATCATTGGCATGAGTACTAATGCATGTCAAGGATTCTAACCCAATGCATGGTCATATAGTAACATGTTACATGTGGTCTAGATACTTCCCTATGGCACCAATCAACTCGATTCAGTATCCTTCTTCACCTATGAATGAGAATCCTCACGGATTGGCTACGTCTGTTAAACTACATTTCCTAACCCTATGGTCATCCACATATTGTTGGGGCGGATACTCTCATGTCCCCTCACGACTCCCAAGCTACTTATTAGACGCCCATGAGTCCAACCCTAACATATGCAACTCTACCATTGCATGATCAATAATGAACCACTGAGTCTTTGCACGGACTAGCTACCACTAACAGAGTCACATCACCGTTATCATGGGTCATTTGGTTTTAATATATCTGCTGAAAGGGTAGTAGCATGTAAGGGTTTCTAACAATGCAATCTAAACCTCCTAAGTATGTAATCTAGCAACCATGACAGTGCTGGGGGCATCAGAGAATAGTGTCCCATAGCACAGTCCCTGATATCCCAAGCTAAAGATATCCAATAAGGATACCCTCAATCATAGTTACTACATCCCATCATTCAACTCCACATAGTAATTCAAGTACATTCAATCATCATAAACAACATATTATCATCAATGAATCGTTCAAATTATTGTATCAACAAGTCATATAATTGCTTATGCATTCAAAGTTATCCACAATTCCTCACATTACATGACATATCATATATATACATAAATGTAACCCTACCTATCGAAGTGAAATAGCTACTTAAAGTGCAATCAAACTTCACAAGAAACAAGTCTAGTAAACCTCAGTGATTACCTAGATTAGGATTAAAAATATCCATTAAGAATAGAAGTCAAAACAGAGCAAAACTCAGACTGACATGGCCACTATGACCCATTCGAATGCTTATGGTAGTTGGTTGGGTCAATGAACCACCCTGATCGACTACCCCCCTTTCAAGCAAACT
Organism: Hakea prostrata; assembly: GCF_041222555.1. NCBI lineage: Eukaryota > Viridiplantae > Streptophyta > Magnoliopsida > Proteales > Proteaceae > Hakea > Hakea prostrata. Next base: position 69,816,240 of record NC_142606.1, on the reverse strand, counting down.
CTCAAGTCTGAAATTTTAACTTTTGATCACCCATCCTCGATCTGATTTTAGGATGATCCAAATCCGAATTTCATCCTTAACATGTTAGAGAGTCTAACTAAATCCAAAAACCACAAAGAAGAAAGGTTTAGAATCCACTTCATCTCCTTCAACTAAATCAACCATTGATCAAGATATGATAATCCATCTTTGGGCATGATCTAGTCATGATCATCGATGAAAAGATTCTAACCATCAAACTCACTATCTATAGAATCATGGAGAGAAGCAAAAGCACATTACTACTCAAGAGAGATAAGTAAGAAGAGCATGTGATCAACTAATCTCCAATCGATTCGCAAGACGGATAAAAAATCGAAGCCTCACTGATGGCTAAGAACGTATTATTATGTGCATTGATTATTGTTGATATAATCTGTTGGAATTTATTAATATAATTAATAAATTAAATGCCCAAGGGCAATATTGGAAACTCACTATTAGGACGGTTACAAAATAGGGTTATATATTTTGGTAACCACCGCATTAGTGAGTAAGTGTGTGATTCATTCGCACGAGATTTATCTCTGAGAAACGGCGGCTCCATCTCTCTCTCCCTCTCTCTTAGAATCGCAGGCTTGGAAATTTTTTCCTTTCCTCGCTTTTGATCTTCATTCCATTAATCCACGGCATTTGGGTTGTGGATATCATTCCCTTTCCTAGTGATTGTGGAATCGCCCCGGTAGAGCTTTGGTGGTTGAACGAGAACGTGGATCTAGACTTCCGCTGCGAATACTTCATAAAAGGGAAAGCGAATCCAGGTAAAGAATCTTTCTCCCATCAATTAATTGAATTGAACTACTTTTGGAGTACGTATTACAAACATTGGCATCAGAGCCACAGGTTCCCACGTTTTTGTTCCTCCCCATTGTTTAATTTTATTGTATGGATCCAATGGGAGGATCAAGGGTTTACGGAGGGAAAATGTCCGGGGGGTTTAACACACCCCCCGGGGGGTTGGTTTGGTTTTTTTTGCCCCCTTTTTTTTTTTTCGCCCCGGGGGGGGGATCTTGTGAATTTCCCTAATGAAGATTTGCATGAATTGATAATCCATGACGATAATTTTTTTGTTAAGATTTACAACAACAACAACAATAAGCCTTTTCCCAACTAAATGGGGTCGGCTACATGGATTCTTGCCCTCCAATCGGTTCTGTTCAAGGCCATGCTAGATACAAGGCCTAAGCTATACATATCCTTTCTCACCACTTCTCCTAAGGTTATCTTAGGTCTACCCCTAGCTCTTCTAGTTCCTTCAATATGGATTATATCACTTCTCCGAACAGGAGCATTTATAGGTCTCCGTTGAACGTGGCCGTGCCACCTCAAACGACTTTCTCTAAGCTTATCACTTATAGGAGCAACTCCCAGCACCAACTCTAATATGATCGTTTCTTATCTTATCCATCCTAGTTTTGCCACTCATCCATCTTAGCATCCTCATTTCTCGCTACACCGAGTTTATCTATATGATTCTTCTTAACAGCCCAACACTCGCACCGTACATCATAGCTGGTCGGACAACGGTCCTATAAAATTTTCCTTTAAGCTTTAATGGAATACGCCGATCACATAAGACCCCGGATGCACCTCTCCACTTCATCCACCCTATTTTAATTCTTTGGGAAACCTCATCTTCTAAATCACCTCTTTTACTTATGATTGAACCTAGGTACCTAAAACAATCACTCGAGGAATCTCTTTATCGTCAAGTATCACCACTTCATCATCTCGCCCGATCATGACTAAAGTTACAAACTAGATATTCTGTCTTCGATCTACTAAGTTTAAAGCCTTTTGATTCCAAAGCTACTCTCCATGATTCTAATTTGGTATTAATCCCCACTTGGGTCTCATCAATCAACACAATATCATCCGCAAAAAGCATACACCAGGGGGCCTCATCTTGAATGTCTTTGGTTAATTCATCCATTATCAGTGCAAATAGATATGGGCTTAAAGTTGACCCTTGATGTAGCCCAACTGTTATCGGGAATTCATTACTTTGTCCCCCCACCTGTTCTAACACTAGTCACCGAACCATCATACATATCCTTAACTATATCTACATATTTACTTGCAACACTTCTTTTCTCTAGTACTTGCCAAATTAACGCTCTAGGGACTCTATCATAAGCTTTTTCTAGGTCAATAAATACCATATGAAGGTCTTTCCTACATTCTCTATACCTTTCCATAAGTCTCCTAATTAAGTAAATAGCCTCCGTTGTAGATCTTCCCGGCATAAACCCAAATTGGTTCTCCGTAACTATAGTTAAGTGTCTCAACCGGGTTTCAATTATTCTCTCCCATAATTTCATCGTATGACTCATCAATTTAATGCCTCTATAGTTATTACAACTTTGAATATCTCCTTTATTTTTGTAAATTGGAACCACAACACTTCTCCTCCAATCATCTGGCATTTTCCCCGTGCTCATAATCTTATTAAACAACTTAGTCAACCAAACTAGTCCATGGGTTCCTAAGCTCTTCCATACTTCAATTGGGATTTCATCAGACCTTGTGTCTTGCCGAGTTTCATCCTCCTTAAAGCTTCTTTTACTTCGGACATCGAAATTCTACGAATATAAGTTCGGACACCAAAGGCCTTGGTGAAAAGTGTAATCATCCGAAACATAAGTGCTTGAAGAATGCTCATTTAGTAAACTAGAGAAATAGGTTTCCCATCGTTTCTTAATATCCTCCTCACAAACTAATACTTTACCATCTCCATTTTTAATACATCTAACATGGTCAAGATCTCTACTCTTCCTATCCCTCATCTTAGCTATCTTATAAATAGATTTTTCCCCTTCCTTTGTGCCCAACTTATTGTATAACTCTTCATACTTCCTTTCCCTTGCTTTTCCCGCAATTTTCTTAGCTTCATTTCTATCTAACCTATACCTTTGAAGATCCTCAACATCCTTAGTTCTTTGCCATGTCTTAAAACTAGCTTTTTTATTCCTAATGGCAGCTTGAACCTCACTATCCCACCACCACGTCTCTCTATAAGAATGGATCTTTCCTTTTGATTCACCTAGAACATCTTTAGCCACTTCTTAATACACATAGCCATCTCATTCCACATTGCATTGGTATCCCCTTTAAAATCCCATTTTCCTTGTTTGACTACTTCATTAACGAAGGATTTAGAGTACTCTCCTTTCAAATTCCACCATCTTATTCTGGGATAGTTTACCTTGGACCTTTTATGTGTTCTTGGGACTAAGCACATATCCAAGACCACAAGTCTATGTTGTGCGCTTAAGCTTTCCCCCGGTATCACCTTGCAATCCTTGCACAACAATCTATCAGTCCTTCTAGTTATGAAGAAATCTATTTGGCTTCTATGCTGTCCACTTTTGAAAGTAATTAAATGCTCATCTCTCTTTTTGAAGTAAGTATTTATAATAGATAGATCAAAAGCAAAGTAGCAAAATCCAAAATTGAAATCCCCTCGTCATTCCTTTCTCCAAAACCATAACCTCCATGAACACTCTCATATCCTCTTTGATCTTTTCCAATATGTCCATTTAAATCACCTCCTATGATAATCTTTTCTCATTGACGAATTCCTTGCAGAATAATCCACCCATATTTTCCCAAAATTCTAGCTTTAGACTTTCATCTAGTCCTACTTGAGGTGCATATGCACAAATTATATTTACGTAACTCTTTCTCCATTACAAGCTTGATAGCAATAATCCTATCACCCACTCTTTTAACATCCACCACATCATTTTTTAAATCTTTATCCACTATTATACCCACTCCATTTTTATTTGTTTTATCCCCAAGATACCAAAGTTTAAAGTCATCCAACTCTTTGGCTTTTTTACCCCTCCATCTAGTCTCTTGAATGCAAGCTACATTAATCCTTCTTCTCCTCATAACATCTATCAATTCTAAGCTCTTACCGCTTAGAGATCCTATGTTCCAAGATGCCAATCTAATCCTACGCTTATGCTTATGGACTAGCTTCTTTACCCGCATCTCGTCCACGGCGCGGGAACCCTTGCCTACTTATCACCGCATCCGGGCGCCGATGCGACGCGTCGCTACGGGGGGACGCCCTAGCTAACCCTTGCCCACTTATCACTACACCCGGGCCATAGTGTAGCGCGTCGCTTCTTTTGTCGGGGAACGCCCTAGCATAGCTTTTATCATATAAGGTCGAATCCATGAAAAAAGGTTTGACTATATTTTTTTCCGGTGCCGGCTGCCGACCTGACGCACCAACCCTCCTCCTTTACCCGGGCTTGGGACCGGCAGCAAAACACTGGCGGAGTTAAGATTTAATGCTGGATTTTTTTTTTCATGTGTTCGTGGATGTTTTTCCTTTGAAAAAAAAATCGTTAAATGGGGAATTGACGTCCGAAGTGCAGACGGATCTTGCGAGACGGTGAGCCATCTCGTGAATCCGTTTGGTCCCCCCCCCGGCGGGGGGGTCTCGGATGGTGCGCCATCTCAGAATCTGTCTGGTCACATAAGCCAGACGGACTCTTAGACGGTGCGCCGTCTCAGAATCCGTCTGGTCACATAATGCCAGACGGACTGTCCGTCTGGTGAGACGGCAGTCCGTCTGGGCAGATGGACTCCCAGACGGAGAGTCGTCTCGGAATCTGTCTTAGACGGATTGTCAGACGGTGATCTGTCTCAGAATCCGTCTGAGTTTTTTGTCCAATTTTGAATGTGTTTCTATTTATTGGACATCTATGGCTCACAATCTATGTGATGTTTGAGCATTAAGGGCCTAATGGGGCCTAGTGGGAGCTAATGAGGTAGAAGTGTTCAGTGTGAACCACCTCATAGCTTGAACATGATTGCATGTTTTATTTTAATAAAACTATTTTTTATTTATGGGTCTATCAATCATGTTTCTTGCAATGTAATGAAGCTAGTGTATAAGTCTATGTGGGTTTGCATGAGAATTTGATTGAATGTTTTTTAGCATCTCTTTTGGTTTAAGTGCTTATCCCATAGGTTGACTATGCTAGTGTGATTTGTTGTTGCATGAGTTGTGTTTTATGCTAGATTTATTGAACTCATTCTTGTATGTAATATCTCTAGAAAAAATGGTTGCTACCAAGAGCATTGTTGCTAACTTCGCGAAAGGAGATAAACCGAATGAGAGGTATTATGACCTTTGGCACCGAAAGGTACAGTATCTCCTAGAAGAATAGAACATGCTGGAAACCGTAAACTAGACCATGTCCCCACCTGAGGAAGGTACCACCGCACAAAGATACGGGCAGAACCTTGAGCTTTACAATGCCTAGAAGAGGAAAGACTGGGTAGCCAGGATTACAATCCTAAGCTCCATGAGGGATGACCCGATGCTTCGTTATGAGAAGCATAGGACTGCAAAGTCTTTGTGGGAGGTCGTGAAGTTCCGAAAGATGGAGGGACTTCCACCACAAGAGGCCGCCAGCTCGAACTCACCTTTGACGGTTATAAGATGCGCCAGGGTCACACCATGAGGCAGCATATAACCATAATGTTTAACATGATTAGTGAGTTGAGCACATGTGGGCGCCAGAAGACTGATGAGGAGCAAGTCTCATAAGTCATCAGGTCATTGCCAAAGACTTGGGAGCATATGAAGATCTTCTTGACTCATGTTGATGAGGTCAAGACATTTGATCAAGCTGCCAAGCACCTTGAGCTAGAGGAGGATCGGATGTTGGCCGATGTCCCTCACACTGAAGTAGTTGCTGCTGAAGCAAGCACTAGTAAGGGTGCAGGCTTCAAGAGCAAGAAGGAGAGAGCTCAACCTTAGTGGTCTAGGCAAAGTAACAGAGGTGGGAACAGAAACAAGAGTGGTTTATGAGACATGGTTTTAGAGTTGTATTTGAAAACAATTCTTTGGTTTTGTATCTGGGTGATACAGTTTATGGTTATTGGTTTTCTTCTGAATGGTTTCATTGTATTGGATACAATTGATTATTCATTTAATCTAGTAGTGCTTTTGTTTGCCAAGATACTGTGTGTATTGATTATAATTTGTGGCATGCTAGACTAAGACATATTGGCTTATATAGGATGAACAGATTGGCAAGAGAAGGTCTCTTAGGCCAAGGTTCACTATCTGATTTGCCAACTTGTGAGTCATGTCTAGCAGGAAAAGCAACTAGAAAACCATTTAAAAAGGCTTTGAGAGCCTCTCTTCCTTTAGAACTTATCCATTCAAATGTGTGTGGACCCATGAATGTGCATACTAGAAAAGGACAGTCTTATTTCATCACATTCATAGATGACTATACAAGGTATAGTCACATTTATCTAATTTCTCATAAGTCAGAAGCTCTGGAATGTTTTAAGAAATTCATGAGCTTAGTTGAGAATCAGTTAGATAAAAGGATTAAAACTCTTAGAACGGATAGAGGTAGAGAGTATCTCTTCGATATGTTCAAAGGGTTATGTGATGAAAAGGGGATATCTAGACAACTTACTATTCCAGGGGACTCCACAAAGAAAATGGGGTTGCTAAGAGGAGGAATAGAACCTTGCTAGACATGGTGAGATCCATGATGGCGCAGGCAAATCTACCCATCTCTTATTGGGGAGATGCTTTGCCGATCAGGCCTATATCCTCAACAGAGTTCCAACCAAATCGGTTCCTTCCACACCATATGAGTTGTGGACCGGAAGGAATGTTCACTCTACTTCTCACCAATATGGAAAGCTTGGACCCAAAGGAAGAAAGTGTATCTTTGTGAGATATTCTGAACCCTCAAAGGGCCATGTCTTCATTGGACTAGATGAGAATGAGAGGAGAACGGAACTTGAGTCTAGGGATGCAACATTCTTGAAGAATGATTTTCCATCTCTTTCAGGAGTTAACAAAGAATCATCGGAATTCTTTGAGATACAAGATAGTGGTCTTGTCACTCCAGGGATTCAGATTCTGGATAATGAACCTGGGGTTCATCCAGAAGATCCTAGTGGGAGTGGGAGTGCAGATGTGATAGCTATCTTAGACGGTGAGCGATCTAACATGCACTTGCACCGTAGTGGGCGCGGGCTAGTTCCTCGTCGACGTTTCGACATAGAGGATGAAGCCTACATGGTAACTCCTGAAGAGATCGACTGTGAGATGACTTCAGTCGATGAGCATGAACCAAAGAGCATGAAGGAAGCTCTTGCGGGGTCAAGCTCAAATGAATGGTTGAAAGGAATAAAGGAAGAGTTGGAGTCGATGAAAGTTAATCATGTCTGGGACTTGGTTGACTTGCCGCCAAGCCGAAAGGCAATTGGGAACAAGTGGGTTCTCAAGATCAAAAGAAAGGCGGATGGATCTATTGAGAGATTCAAGGCTCGTTTAGTGGCTAAGGGCTACACCCAACGAGAGGGCATTGATTATGAGGAAACTTTTTCCCCTGTGGTTAGGTTTGCCTCAATTCGCCTCATACTAGCCATTGTTGCTCAGTTGGACTTGGAGCTTTATCAGATGGATTTAAAAACTGCTTTTCTCAATGGAGAACTTGAGGAAGAGATCTATATGGATCAACCTCAAGGCTTTGAAGCAAATGGACTTGAGCGCAAAGTGTGCAAGCTTAAGAAGTCTATATATGGCTTAAAGTAAGCATCTAGACAGTGGAATGTGCGCTTCCACCAAGCTATGATGGAAAATGGTTTTTCCATGCTTGAGGAAGACCATAGTGTTTACACCAAGAGATCTGATAATAATAATGTCATTCTGACACTGTATGTAGATGACATACTTATGGCTAGCAATAGCAAGGAGCTATTGGAAACCATTAAGAAATGGTTGTCCTCCGTATTTGATATGAAGGACATGGGTGAAGCAAGCTATGTGCTTGGTGTCAAGACTGTAAGAAATAGGCAAAAGAGATTACCGGGTTTATCTCAAGAGACCTATATTGACAATGTCTTGACGAGATACAGATGCACAACCGCAAACCAATTGATACTCCAAAGGAGAAGGGTTTGCATTTGAGCCTTGATATGGGTCCTAAGACTCCAGAGGAGAAAAGCAAGATGGAAAGAGTTCCAAATTCCAGTGCAGTGGGTAGCCTAATGTACGCTATGATGTGTACTAGGCCGGATATTTGTTATGCAATGGGTTTGGTTAGTCGGTACCAATCAAACCCGTGCATAGAGCACCGGAAAGCAGTCAAGAGGATATTGAGATATCTCGGAGGAACGAGTAACTACATGTTGTGTTACCAAGGATCAGATTTGCGGTTAGTTGGCTATACTGATGCCGACTGGGCTAGAGACATCGATGAGCGCAAATCAACCTCTGGATATGCTTTCTTGCTGAATGGTGGGGCCATTTCGTGGTGTAGCAAGAAGCAGGCTTGTATATCCCTCTCGACCATGGAAGCAGAGTTTGTGGCATGCTCAGCTGCGGTTCAAGAGGCTATTTGGTTGAGGAGATTCCTTCGACATACTGGGATTGTGATGACATCCAAAGAGGCTGCCCTTGTCTACTGTGATAGTACGGCAGCTCTTAGCTATGTCAAGGACCCCAAGTATCATGGGAAGACCAAACATATACAGTTGAGATATCACTTTGTTAGAGACATTACATCAAGGAAGAAAGTTGTACTTAAGCACATATCTACTAGTTTGATGGTAGCTGACCCTCTTACCAAACCTATAGCCAAGGATGTTTTTATTTCTCATGTAAAATCCTTGGGCTTGCGTAGATTGTGACTTATTTTTGTACTGAGACTTTCTTATTAATGAGTAATATGAGTTCATTCCAGCATTTTTTTTATTCACTTTCTATGTGATTGTGTTTTGCTAGCATAAAACAAGATATGTCAATAGGCAAGAGAATGGCTCACTCACACGAGCATTCGCCTCTGGCTCCTTGGAGGCGAGCAGAGATGAGACAGATTGTGAATGACTTTGTGTAGGTCAATTCATAGTCATGATGTCTCCTTGATTTGGAATCAAGATGAGTTTCTCTATTGTAAAGAGAATCGACATGAATGTTCCCACAATTTATGTTGCCTATAGGAGCCAGGTGCGAGTACTTTATGTGGCGCTAGGGTGGCGACAATAAAGAAACTCGGGTTAGGCGCAAGAGGTTGCGACTAGACTAAGACCTGTATGGTGTTGAGATGGACATACGTTCTATTGTATATAGAATGCTCCACCATAGCACATATATCATACTATGTGTGCTTAGCGATCATTGGAAATGAGAGGATGGATCCCTGCTCCTCTCATTGTGTGAGTCCTGGACCTTATGGTCCATTAGTGTTCTTAGTGACTTTCGACGACATCATGAAACGAAGGGTTGATGTGGCTACTTTGGGGTGTTACCTATGGTCATGATAGATTCGACCTAAAGGGGCACTACCGAGAAAGGAGTCAATCCTAAGTGTAGTGATGGTTTGGGGCGAAAGGAAAGGTTTGATTCAACTGCACCTTAAAAGGTGTTTGCTGGCGCCAACTGTATGTGTTACAGTAGTGAACATTTTTAGGACAAGAAGGTGATCTCTCAGAGGGATCGAGATACCTTTAGTCTTGTGAGTTTGAATAAACCTAGGACACTGTGTTATACTAATGCTTATTTGATTTGTTTCTATGAGTGATGTGCCATTCTGGCCTTCTGGGAAGGTTTCTAGTTTGGGGCTCACGCGTGCAGGTATATCACCGGTCGCACAACCCATTTTGCCAATACGACTTGTGGATATTAGTGTCTGGGACACAGGTGGTCTATGTATCTGGGATACATAGTGAAGAGATCAATATATATGTATATCTGGAATATACATGTGTGTCTGGGACACAAGAGGTCTATGTATCTGGGATACATAGCAAAGAGATTGAATGTGTATATCTGGGATATACATTTGTGTCTGGGACACATTGAAAGATTAACACTTGCCCTTGCGCAAGTGGGAGTTGTTGGAATTTATTAATATAATTAATAAATTAAATGCCCAAGGGCAATATTGGAAACTCACTATTAGGACGGTTACAAAATAGGGTTATATATTTTGGTAACCACCGCATTAGTGAGTAAGTGTGTGATTCATTCGCACGAGATTTATCTCTGAGAAACGGCGGCTCCATCTCTCTCTCCCTCTCTCTTAGAATCGCAGGCTTGGAAATTTTTTCCTTTCCTCGCTTTTGATCTTCATTCCATTAATCCACGGCATTTGGGTTGTGGATATCATTCCCTTTCCTAGTGATTGTGGAATCGCCCCGGTAGAGCTTTGGTGGTTGAATGAGAAAGTGGATCTAGACTTCCGCTGCAAATACTTCATAAAAGGGAAAGCGAATCCAGGTAAAGAATCTTTCCCCCATCAATTAATTGAATTGAACTACTTTTGGAGTACGTATTACAAACATAATCCAAAAGTAATAAGTAATAAGTAAGCAAAATAAACTAAACTAACCTATAGACTTAAAACTTAATTCTTAAACAATTAAAACTGAATACTTAATAAAGAAAGAAAAGTCAAAAACACAAGTCCATGCTAACTTCCAAGTTCCAAAAGCAAATGTTAATTGTTCAGTCCACAAAGTGACAAAACACAACTTCATAAGAAACTTCAATTCCAATCCCGCAAAGCCAAATCATATTCTTCTTCAGCCACTTGCTATCTTGCAGGATTTGTTGGTTGCATGCCATAGTCATCCTCAATATCAAGATCATCATGCACATTTGGGCCATCTGGCATTACTTGTTGATATTACTTGTTGATATTGTTCTTCATCATCTGAATCTGAAAACTGCTCATCCCTTAATATATTCCTACCAGTACTACGCCGTTGATAGGTATTAAGGTTAGGTGCAGGTTCAGGTTGTGCATTTGCAGCCACTCCACTAGCTGACCCTTCTAAGCCTTCTCCTCTCCTTAGTCTGTTATACCCATGGAATGAAGAACCTGCTCCACTTGCCATTGATACCGATCACCAAGTGAGGTCATCCTCAGGATGGACTAATTCATCATCAGATTCACCAGTAAGCCACTCACTACTCCAATCTAACTCCTCAAGAATCAATGGATTATAATTTCTACCTTGTTCCTTCCTTTCTTGGTACCTTTTTGGAGACGCCGATTAAATTGAATGTAAACAAGATCATTTAAAACGCTGATGCTCTAAGCGGTTCCTCTTCTTTGTATGAATCTGAAAAATAATAAACAATTGAATAAGTATTTTAAGTCTAATTATCTAAAATGAAAAAAATAAAAAATGTTAGTTTTGAAGTACTCACAAATTCAAATATACTCCAGTTGCGCTCACAACCAAAAGATGAGAAACAAAGTCCAAGCTTAAGTTCAGTAGCACAGGTTCTGTTTAATTTCCACAATCAACTATAATTTTGCTAGATCGTCTAGATTCTTCATCCAATTGACAAGCCTTAAAAAACTTGCCTGGATTTAGGAAAAATGTGGACAAGTATAAAGGCCTCTCCATTTGATCTGTCTAATGCCTCTCAATGATCTTGATGATCTTCTTCCATGATCTTCTTCCATTTTCTTTTGCTATGATGCTCTTCTATGCATGTTCCATTGCTAAATATACCTCAGGCATTGCAGGCCTCTCATCCCCATCTACTATTCTTAACACTTGAAGAAGAGGTAATGATGCCCTTAAGCAATCATTAAGGCCATTCCAAAATTGTGCAGCAAGGATGATTTCAACAACTTGCTTCCCTACTTCTGTCTTTGAGAACCTAGAAGAATCCCACTCTTCACAAAGAAATAGTCGCATCAAAGCATCCTTATGCTTCAATAGGCTCTGCAGCGTAAAAATGAAGATGCAAATCTGGTGGCACAGTGCCTCACTAAATTTGCTCCTCTTGTCTTTACCCTCATAGCATCAAGTAAACGAGCATGCCTATAAATGAAGCTTGTAACTTTTCTTGCCTTAACAATGATGGACTTGTATGACTCCCTATCTCCTCCATCATAAGATTTATGCAATGAGCCGCACATGGAGTCCAGAACAATTTCTTTCTCTTCTCCATCAACAATCTACAAGCAGCAACATAGTTGGCAACATTATCTGTTACCACTTGGATGACATTTTGCTCCCCAATTTCTTCCACCTTACTATCAAGAAGCCGAAATAATTAATTAGCATCATGTCTTTCACCGGATGCATCAACAGATCCTAAGCAAAAACTCGCTTCTGGACAGTTGACAAGAAAATTTATCAAATGTCTTCCTTTCTTATCTGTCCATCCATCAGACATTAGAGTGCAGCCATGCATTGTCCAATAAGTCTGATATTGCTTCTTCAAATCATCAATTTTTTCCTTCTCGGACTTCAATAGGGGAGCTCTAAAATCATGGAATGAAGGGGGCTTGAAACCTAGCCCATATTGCCCAACTGCCTCAATCATCACCTCAAAACTTCGCAACCTGAATGCGTTGAAGGGGATACCAGATTCATAAGCCTAGGTAGCAATGCCGACTCGGACAAAATTTCTTTCATCCTCGGATCTCATGCGGTTCTCCATGGTTGTTTGACAAGGCCCTTTTAAGTGCCTCCTTGCAACTACTTCCTCTGGACTCGGCCTTGTATAAGCATCCATAGGACCCCTTGGCCTTGAGGTCCTTCCTTGAAGCTATCCCTGAGCTTGGAAATTTAGGTGTGCCAAAGCCCCCACAAGATCAGACTCCAAAGGTGTAACTGTACCCCCTTCAAGCTCTTCTTCATCGACATTTTCACCATTAGCTGAGTCATCTAAACTTATAGTTCTTGTCCTCATATTTTTGTGTAGTGCTGCTCTCATCTCCTCTATAATTCCTGAAGTGGTTTTTGTGCATTTGCCTATATCACGATAGCCACCAACTAAGTGTTCATTCAATCTCTTAATTCTAGCTTTGCTATCCTTCCCTCAAAGAATACAACTCATGGTATTCTTATTATCCAAAAAAGGTCAGTAGCCATATTTCCATCCAGGATCCTTTGATTTAGCCCTTCTATTAGGATCCTTTAGAGGATCATATCCCGCAGTACAATTAGTAGTACCGGCACGAGATGGATCTCCAACAGTATTTTGGTGTGGTGCTATCAGTAGCCATACGATTCGGACCCTGGTTTTTAGATTGAAATTTTAGAACTGTTGGGGATTCGTCTCGTGCCGGTACTACTAATAGTACTGCGGGATAGGATCTTCTAAAGGATCCTAATAGAAGGGCTAAATCAAAGGATCCTAGATGGAAATATGGCTACTGGCCTTTTTTGGATAATAAGAATATCGTGAGTAGTATTCTTTGTGGGAAGGATAGCAAAGCTGGAATTAAGAGATTGAATGAACACTTAGTTGGTAGCTATCGTGATATAGGCAAATGCACAAAAACCACTTCAGGAATTATAGAGGAGATGAGAGCAACACTACACAAAAATATGAGGACGAGAACTATAAGTTTAGATGACTCAACTAATGATGAAAATGTCGATGAAGAAGAGCTTGAAGGGGGTACAGCTTACACCTTTGGAGTCCGATCTAGCGGGGGCTTTGGCACACCTGAATTTCCAAGCTCAGGGACAGCTTCAAGACAAAAAAAACTTGTCATTTCGAAAAAATTAAGTCAAGCAAGGGCCTCAAGGCCAAGGGGTCCTATGGATGCTTATACAAGGCCAAGTCCAGAGGAAGAAGTAATTGCAAGGAGGCACTTAAAAGGGCCTTGTCAAACAACCATGGAGAACCGCATGAGATCCAAGGATGAAAGAAATTTTGTCCGAGCCGGTATTGCTACCTGGGCTTATGAATCTGTATCCCCTTCAACGCATTCAAAGTTGCGAAGTTTTGAGGTGATGATTGAGGCAGTTGGGCAATATGGGCCAGGTTTCAAGCCCCCTTCATTCCATGATTTTAGACCTCCCATATTGAAGTCCGAGAAGGAAAAAATTGATGATTTGAAGAAGCAATATCAGACTTATTGGACAATGCATGGCTGCACTCTAATGTCTGATGGATGAACAGATAAGAAAGGAAGACATTTGATAAATTTTCTTGTCAACTGTCCAGAAGCGAGTTTTTGCTTAGGATCTGTTGATGCATCCGGTGAAAGACATGATGCTAATTAATTATTTCGGCTTCTTGATAGTAAGGTGGAAGAAATTGGGGAGCAAAATGTCGTCCAAGTGGTAACAGATAATGCTGCCAACTATGTTGCTGCTTGTAGATTGTTGATGGAGAAGAGAAAGATATTGTTCTGGACTCCATGTGCGGCTCATTGCATAAATCTTATGATGGAGGAGGTAGGGAATACATAGTCATACAAGTCCATCATTGTTAAGGCAAGAAAAGTTACAAGCTTCATTTATAGGCATGCTCGTTTACTTGATGCTATGAGGGTAAAGACAAGAGGAGCAGATTTAGTGAGGCACTGTGCCACCAGATTTGCATCCTCATTTTTTACGCTATAGAGCCTATTGAAGCATAAGGATGCTTTGATGCGACTATTTCTTTGTGAAGAGTGGGATTCTTCTAGGTTCTCAAAGACAGAAGTAGGGAAGCAAGTTGTTGAAATCATCCTTGCTGCACAATTTTGGAATGGCTTTAATGATTGCTTAAGGGCATCATTACCTCTTCTTCAAGTGTTAAGAATAGTAGATGGGGATGAGAGGCCTGCAATGCCTGAAGTATATTTAGCAATAGAACATGCATAGAAGAGCATCATAGCAAATTTTTAGGGGGTAGAAAAAAAATGGAAGAAGATCATCAAGATCATTGAGAGGCATTAGACAAATCAAATGGAGAGGCCTTTATACTTTGTCCACATTTTTCCCAAATCCAGGCAAGTTTTTTAAGGCTTGTCAATTGGATGAAGAATCTAGACGATCTAGCAAAATTATAGTTGATTGTGGAAATCAAACGGAACCTATGCTACTGAACTTAAAACCCTTGCATTGTGTTTGCTTGGACTTTGTTGCTCATCTTTTGGTTGTGAGCACAACTGGAATACATTTGAATTTTTGAGTACTTCAAAACTAACATTTTTTATTTTTTTCATTTTAGATAATTAGACTTAAAATACTTATTCAATTGTTTATTATTTTTTAGATTCATACAAAGAAGAGGAACCGCTTAGAGCATCAACATTTTAAATGATCTTGTTTACATTCAATTTAACCGGCGTGTCTCCAAAGAAGGTACCAAGAAAGGAAGGAACAAGGTAGAAATTATAATCCATTGATTCTTGAGGAGTAAGATTGGAGTAGTGAGTGGCTTACTAGTGAATCTGATGATGAATTAGTCCATCCTGAGGATTACCTCACTTGGAGAGCGGTATCAATGGCAAGTGGAGCAGGTTCTTCATTCCATGGGTATAACAGACTAAGGAGAGGAGAAGGCTTAGAAGGGTCAGCTAGTGGAGTGGCTACAAATGCACAACCTGAACCTGCACCTAACCTTAATACCTATCAACGGCGTAAATCTTGTAGGAATATATTAAGGGATGAGCAGTTTTCAGATTCAGGTGATGAAGAACAATATCAACAAGTAATGCCAGATGGCCCAAATGTGCATGATGATCTTGATATTGAGGATGACTATGGCATGCAACCAACGAATCCCGCAAGACAAAGAAGTGGCGGAAGAAGAAGATGATTTGGCTTTGCGGGATTGGAATTGAAGTTTCTTATGAAGTTGTGTTTTGTCACTTTGTGGACTAAACAATTAACATTTGCTTTTGGAACTTGGAAGTTAGCATGGACTTGTGTTTTTGACTTTTCTTTCTTTATTAAGTATTCGGTTGTTAATTGTTTAAGAATTAAGTTTTAAGTCTAAAGGTTACTAGTTACTAACTGTTGGCATTTTAGTTTAGTTTATTTTGCTTACTTATTACTTTTGGATTATATTAACTCTAGTGTGAGTATAGACTGACAGGGTCAAATGAGGAGTGAGGTCATCTGTTGAATGCTCATAGGATCTATGCACAAGATTACAATACACTTATTTGGCATCACACTATCATAGAGGTAAGTAAGAATGTAAAATTACTACTTCCATTTTCATTTTTCACATTAATTACTAACTACATAATTATTGTTATGAACTTATGATGCTTTATGAGATGAAGTTATGTTTTTATTATTTTTTTGGATAATTTTTCATAATGTAATTCTTGAATGTTTTTTTATTGGGATAATTACTATTGCCCCCCTATACTTTGATTTTATTACTAATGTATCCCCTGTATTTTGCAAAATTACTAATCCAACCTTTAACTTTGTCTATAATTACTAATGCCCCCTTACTGTTAAATTCCGTTAGTTTACTGATGATGTGGCATCTCCATATTTTTAAAAAAATCCCAAAATACCATTTTACTTATCTCTTTACTTATTTACCCTTTTGTCAAGTTACAGTAATACCCTTAATTAATTGTAGAGAAAAAAATAATCATAATCTGTTTTACTCTAAAAAAAAATCACCAAAATAAAGAAATAATAATTGAATAAAATTAAAATAGAAACCGAAGAGGAGGGAAGATAGAATTCAACTCAGATTTGGAAACTGAATATCACTTACTTCGTTAATTCCTTCTCTGGCAAGATTTTGTGTTTCATCAATGGTGGGTTAGTAAAGCGGTTAAAAGTCTAAACTCCCATGGGGAGGTGTTACGTTTCGTTTCCAATATTAAAAAAGCACCAGTCCCCCAAAAAAAAAAAAAAAATTTGTGGTTTCCTTCCCTACGTATGCTAGAGGAGAAGGTGGGAAACCAAATCGAATTTGAATTTTGCCAATTTCTTTAATTCAAAAAAAATAAGTTTAGTGAAGGTGGAAAACCAATATTTTTTTAATTCAAAATAAATGAAGTTAGGGTAAAATTGACATTTAATCTGGTTTTTATAAATGGGTAGTATCGTCTTTTGATTTCTTAATTTTAATGAAGGACAAAGTGGACATTACATATTCAAACTTAACGGCTACTTAACACCGTTATAAGGAAGGGGGCAACAGTAATTTTGTAAAGAACAGGGTTTTATTAGTAATAAAATAAAAGTACAAGGGGGCAACAGTAATTATCCCTTTTTTATTTATATTTTTATGAATGTGATTGTTGAATGTTTGTTTAGTACTTTAGTTTATTATAAAAAGTAACTTAAAAGTAGTTATATTAAAAATATTGACTAAACCGCTTTGGTAGCTTTATTGCCGCCTAAGCGCCGCTAAGTCGCCTAATTGCCAAAACGGATCCCCAATCGCTTTGGCCGCTTTGCCACTTTAATAACCATGATGCCGTGTATATATATATTATTTATTCTTTCTCTTATTGTTCGGTGAATCCTCACTAGATCAACTTATGTGACAATCCCCCAAAAAGGAAATTGTTCATTAATGGAAACTCGGAAGCACTTTTGTTATTTGATTATATCTGATCTAATTCAGAAAATGTAACAGTTACCTTTCTTATTGCTAAGAATAAACTGTTCACCAAATCAAAATTTGGAGCACTCTGCAATGTCCCAAGCAGTCATCAGACAACTTATAAACCAGAAAAGAAAAAAAATAGCAAACAACATAGACATGCGAGCAGCAGTCATTTGTACATTTCCACTCCAAAACATGCATAAGGCTTAGCAGCTAACGTATATAAAGAATGAGTAAGTTAGATAACTAACCTTGATTGGCTTAGCATCCTGTCAATCAGATACTTTGCCATCATAAGGCTCTGCAGCTTGCTTTGGCTGACCCATTATTGCTTATCCACAAAAAATATTCACAAGAGATCGAACTCCGCCTCTGCAACCCGTCTTCATCTTCAGATGAGAAACCCTTGATTTTTCCCCTTTTGAAGGCTGTACCGATACATGTTCATAGTAAACCCTCAAGCAAAACTTACTAGCCTCAAGGCTTGGAATCCAAGCCTAATCGAAGCAAACCCTCAAGAAACGAAGCAAGCTATAAAGATACTCTCAATCTCTCCTTGAAACCCTCCCAAAGCGAAAAACTACTTGCTTTCTCTCTCTACTTCAACTTTGCTCCTTTTCTCTCCAAATCGGCCACTCTTATGGGTGACGGTTTCCCTTCTCATTTCTCCAGTGCCTTTTCTGGCTCTCAATTCGAGAATGTTACCGTTAAGAATGTTTTTTCCTGATAAATCATGCCTCTAGAATTACTTTTTTACCCTTAGAATTTGAATGTTCTTCCATCGTCGGAATACAAGGCATCACCATGAGGGTAAAGAGGTCAAAACAGACTTTCTAACGGTTAGTATTTAATCCGTTCTTAAGAGTGAAGAAGCCATGATTCAAATATTTAAATCCTAAACTCAAAAAATGAGAGAGGGAGTGAATTCCATGGAAAAAACATTCGAGGACCATACTAGCCGTTGCACTTTCCGGTGTCCAACGGCCAAAAATCTTACTTTTCTCTGCATATATGTTCTGCATCCAGATTTCTCCTTCTGCCAAGAACAGAATTGAAACCCAAATGGCTTCTTCGTCCTCTTCCAAGCTGAGAAGCTCTTCTGCAATCCCAAGCATTTTACTCTCATGTCTCAATTTCATTCTGTTCATCCTTGCATCAGCATCTCTAGCTCCTGTCATACTTCTCAAGAATCCCCCAACTTCTCTTGGCTGGGCATTGCTATTGGTCTCATTCCTCTCCCTCCTCTCTTCCCTCATAAGCTTCTACTCTCAGCTCACACACATGTGCTTCGTAACCCATGTCTCACTAGTCATTGCGGCGTCCATTGGCCAATTGCTCTCCGTAATAGCCCTGTTTGCTCGAGAGAATTCGAGTCTCCAGTTGATTAAGTCGACAAGAGATCCTAAGGAAGCTCTGTTCTTGATCAGGGTGGACTGTGGGATTCTGATGGCCATGTTTATCATGCAATTGGGGGCATTGATGATTACTTGTGCGGTTCACAGGGCTTGGGCTAAAGACTATGAAGGGTTGGAAGCAGAGAGGGAGGCTATGTCAAGGAAGAGGAGTAGGAGAATGGCTCAAATACAGGAGGAATCCATGGCCAATGCAGCTAAGATTGCAGAGATTAAAGCTAAGGAGTTGGATGAGAAGATGAAGAGCAAGTATGGGCAGTGGGTGAAAACTGATTTTGAAGGCGTATGAAGAAATTTATATACAGAAACGGGTCTATTAGTGATGTGGTCATTGAAGTGGAGTGAGGTATTCTTGTTGTCCGGACAACTACGTGTTGTTTTATACTTTCATTTTGGGTCAGTTTGGGTTTTGGTAGCTTGAATGCTTGATTGATGTTGTGTGTATTAGTCCATCAGTATAAGGTGTGTTTGTTTCTTGCAATATTCAAAGCATTGTGCATGATAATTTGAGCTTTTTCCTTTGACCTCATGTTACAATTGCCATATAATGCTCCAACTTATCTCGTTTCAATGCTCTTTTGCAAATACATCTCAGGCAAAACTCAATGACCAAATTAAATCCATTTTCTTAAAGATACATAAATTTGTGAATTAATTGTTTATTCCAAGGAAGCTAATTCCGAAGTTGATTTGCCATCAATGGAGGCACTGTAAGTTGTTGGTAAGACAGTCTGACCAGAATCCATTTCCTGACTCCATAAACTCTATGTAGATGATGCCATCGCTTGGACACACAATTTCAATATTGAGTAAATTTCATTCTGACGAAAAAAATCATTCAATTACCAAATGAATTTATGATTCTTGCAATATTTCAGATTGATACAATCAAAGCAATTACAGGATTGCGCCTATGTACCAAATATGGCTGAGATTAAAACCAAATAGAAAGACCATTGAGGTTTTTTTTATTTTATTTTATTTTTAAAGTCAAACTTTTATTCTCAAATCTTCTATTTAGTTTATAAATACAGTGATGTACAGCAACTGATTTTTTTTTTTCTTTTCCGCATTGCTCCTTTTATAAAGGACAAATTATAGATAGGCCCTCTAAAATTTGAATTAATTACATATATTACTTCTAAAAAAAATTAATTATTAAATGTTGGGGTTAAATGATAATGTCATCAGTAACAAATATACTACATATTCATTTTACCATTCTTTCTTCTGCCTTTTAAAGAGCAAATTACATATAGACCCCTAAATTTTGAATTAATTATATTATTAGGATGATCATAATAAAGTTTATAAGTCGTTTTCAGATGTAATTGAAGGCAAAGAAGGAAGATTTCACGAGACTCTACTTGGTAAACGGAGGCGCTCACACCCTAATGAGTTGAGGGTTTAGGGGAGAAGGATGTGCTTTCTTTTGTTGCCGAGTTGCTTGGTCGTCCCACGAAACCAGTACCACCGGCAAGGGGTGTTGATTCCAATCAAGGTTAGTGAGATTATTCTTAAAAGAAAATACAAATGTCCCTTATTGTTAAGTGTGGAGATAATTTGCTTTTTAAATGACACTAGAACAAAAAAGTAAATAGCCAATGCAGGGTTAGTTGAGTGGTAAAGATCTGCACTTCTCAGTGGAAAAGTCTTGGGTTTGACCCTTGCAAACGGCATTACATTTCCAATATTCGAAAAAAAATAAAAAACATTACATTAATTAATTGGTGATATCATCATTTAATTCCAACACTTAACAATAAAAAAAGCATTTGTAATTAATTTTTTCACGAATAATGATAGATGTAATTCAATCAAAATGTAGAGGGTGTATATGTAATTTGTTATTTTGTATTTGGATCGACCCGGGTCCACTAATTAAAAATTGTCCATACCCAGCTCAAATTACGCTCCAACGGGTTGTCCGTTATCCATTCAACTTTGTCGTGTTCTGCTGCCACATGGAACTTATTTAAATGGGAATCGCTGCATCCATCCTCTTCGCAATCGGAAACGTTATCATCTTTAAACCAAAATTCCTGCGGTCTCTCATACCACACGAACACATGATGTCCCCAAGCTCTGTTTCAGGGGAGTTGGCCGCTCCAACGCCCATTTGTGCGGCAAAGTTCATCTCCAACTGTTTTCTCTTTCCGACATTTTCTCGAACACCCTGTGCTCCTCCACCTTCTTCCCTACCATGGAATCCGAAGCACAATCACTTGTCTGCAGTTCCTGATCTTCTCCAGGCCCTACGCACCTCCCTCGTCTTAGCAGCTGAACGATGTTTGCAAACATTATCTTCTGCTGCAGCTGGTAACCCTATATTCCAGAAGTTCTTATCTTTGTCTACCGATTTCCGCCACTTCTCGCAGGTAAACTCTCTCTCTCTCTCCTCTTCATTTGATTGTAAATTTCTGCTATTTCTGATTCAGGTTTTCGTTCATAAACAGTTCCATTTTGATACCTCGGTTTATCATTTTTTTTCTGCTCAGTTCCAACAGTTACTCGAGTTAGAAAAGAAAATGGTTCATTATTGATTTTCTAGGAACCCCATCTACAGCAGTCCTATTACTGAAAAAATAAGAATTGGGAATGATTGATGAGCAATGTTGACGGCAATGACTACATTGGGAACTTAATTTGAGGGATTCTTTCCCGAAATGAAAAGAGTATCCCATTTAAGAACCATTTTATGTTGAAAACGATGACAGTAGATAGATGGTTTGAGAGACTAGTAAAATAGAAGAACAATCAAAATAGGTAAAGCTCTCACGGATGGGATCTGAGTGAAATCGCCATTTTGATATACAGCCGGAGTTGAACTAAAATACAACACTTCAGCATTTACTGAAGGATGTCAAAGTGATGGTGTTGCCGGAATTTTTTCTCCTGTAAAGAATGTGACCTTACTGTTAAGATTGTATTCACCTCCTAAAGTGAATAAGCGTTATTATAATGCCACAAGATGAACAGCCCCAAGAAGGTGGCACTGGTTTTTTTGCACAGAATAGCTTGGTCTTGACCATGTAGGGCAGTGCTCAACAATCAAGTCGAACTCCAAATGAAAGTGAAAACAACCAAGGAAATACCAAACAAAGAGTTAAAAAGAGAACTGTAGATTGCAAGAGTAATTCGAAAGATGCCTATCCATAACATCCCAATTGAGGTAACTCCAGCCATAAAATTTTATAATTTGGCCAAAGCAGGTCAAGTGGAATACTCAAGCACCCATATGTTGGACAAATCATCTAACAAACATTGCTTTCGGGAAATGTTGACCAGCACATGTGCCGGTTTACCCGGAGACAAAATACTATGCATGTGAAGAAAAAACATTTGTACGGAGAAGTGATATAATCCATATTTAAGGAACTAGAAGAGCTAGGGGTAGACCTAAGATAACCTTAGGAGAAGTGGTGAGAAAGGATATGTATAGCTTAGGCCTTGTATCTAGCATGGCCTCGAATGAAGCTGGTTGGAGGGCAAGAATCCATGTAGCCAACCCCATTTAGTTGGGACAAGGCTTATTGTTGTTGTTGTTGTTGTTATTGTTGAAGAAAAGACATTTGTGCTCCATGTAGGGATTGGAAAGCAAAACAAAACAAGAGGTGTTTAGAGTCTTAAATTCATTTCATACTTCTTTGATATAGAACATTCCTATTAGAGGTCTTATGTTGGACAACAATATTTAGTAGCCACTTAGAAAATTGCTACTTACCGCGCTACCTCTAAAATGTATTGCAGGCCATTTATGCTTTTGAGAATGTAAGAAAATCAAATAAGAGAACAGATGGATGATAATGGGGAGCTGCTAAGATACAGATGATGATGCTCGGCAGCTCCCCCAAGTATTCATCTATACTAAGATGATAGTACACTTGCAGATCCTAATTCTACTTGGAATCAGAAATATAATTAGGAAAAACTCTAATTACAATAGCAACTCAAACAGGGTACATCATTCTGCCTTTTATTTTCCACCTGCAAAAAAAAAAAAAAAAAAAAAAAAAGAAAGAAATAATAATAATAATAACCATAGTTGTCACGGCGACAAGGCGATGCAAGGCGGTTTAGGCTAATTGAGGCGATGAGTCGACGAGGTGCCCTCCGAGGCGCTTTTGAGGCGGTTGAGGTGTTTTAAGTGAAATTTTTAGAGTACATCTCATTCACTCTAAATCTATCATATCTTATATAATAAAAAAACTAATATCAGACTACCTCAAGTCATCCAACATACTACAAACCACACATAATAGGTCCTAAATAAAAAGTCGCAAGAAAAAAGGAAGCGAAGAAGTTGCTTGTCATCGACCCACCTGCTTGCCGGAGTGTCGCTGCGGGAATGGAAGAGAAGAAGAGAGGAAGAGAGGAAGAGAGAAGAGATTAGGGATTAGAGTGAGAGTGAGAGTGTGAGACTTGAGTCAAGAACTTAATCTCTTTCAATTTTGTTTGTTTTTATTTTTATTTTAACATTTGATCACATGTAGCGTCATTATACATATGCATATAGGTTCAAACAATAGATACTTTACAATCGAAATCTAATAAGTATTTCAATATATGCCTTCGATTAGGCATCTTTCTCGTGATTTAAAAAAGAAAGAAAAAAAAAGCGGACGCCTTATTGCCTAAAAATAAGGCGACGCCAATTTGAGGCGCTCTGAAGGAGCCCAGACGCCGAGGCGACGATTAAGCGACGCCTAGGCGACGCCTTGACAACTATGATAATAATAAATAAAAATGGTCAACAAGAAATAACAAAAGGGGAAAACATTGCCTGCATATGTGTTTATAGGAAAAGCATTACTAACGTTATACCAGTATGAACTTGTTAGATACATGCCCATATCCTTGTTTTGCTAATAGATTATCAGAAATTAAAGAGCTGGGAAATGATCATTATGTGTTGCAGTCATGATTTTTTGGCAATAGAACAATAGAATTTAGAGCTACTAGAATCTATTAGAAGTTACAGCAATCATCAGTCCAAACCCATGGTAACATAGTTACTGTTACTACGTAATTTAATTTATGTGTATCTTTAGGTTTGGTTTCATTATCCTTAAAAGGAAACCGTTTCTGTTTTAGTTTAGCTTCTGCTTACGTAAAATTGAGCTTCAATTATTTTGTGAGTTATAATGGTTTGCAGATTTTCTATGGTCTTACATGGACATGCAAGAGCATGCTTGAACCTAGAATCATAAGTTGTGCATTTGTTCAAAGTGGGATATGTGGTCCATATCACTGTATCACTTGCAACTCAAGAGTGTTTATGGTTTTGGTTGTGTTTTATGGTCTCTTAGTTAATATTTTGACTGTTCAGATTTACAATATATGAAGAAGCAGCACAATATACTTATATTCTTCATTAAATTTTACTTTCAGGTTAACTGTAGAAGCTACAGGAATTCACACTCCCTTTCCATGCACAACTTTGCCGCCATTTTACCTGGTGATTCAGTTGCAGAGATTGTAGCAACTAATGGAATCCTGAACTTCTTGAACATCTACAATACACTGCTAGTTGTCAGGCTTGTTTTGACCTGGTTTCCCAACTCTCCTCCAGCTATTGTTAGCCCAATTAGGTATGATTCTTTAACCTTTGCGAGTTGTCTCTATTTTTATTGTGCTCAAGAAATTCTGACAGTCATAGATAAACTGCAGGGTCTAGATTATCTGATATTGAAATGCGCAGTCAGAAAAGGCTAATGTTTGAGTTTCCCAGTATTTGAATAAAACATTGCTATAGGCTTGCAACGAAGTTCCAAACATAATTTCTTGCTATTCTCAGCAATTTCAGTCTCTGGTTACTCTGCTGGCTTATCAATCTAGACCATACAAACTGATGTAGAAGTCCACTGATCTATAAATTGAAGCAAGGGCTTCCTCGCATGCAGTATTTTGCTGGCTACATAAACAACTTGTGTTTTTTCATGGAGTGAAACACTAAATTTCTATTCCAATTGCTTGGGAAACTTTCTTCTAGATAATGCATTTGGTAGCAATGTGAAGTTAGTCCCTGAAGACTGAAGAGTATCTATTACATACCATTTCTGTGCTTAAAATGTTTCGTATGTGATTCTAATGGATCTCTCTTTTTCTCATCCCCACCTGATGGGTGTATTTCCTGGTTCAGCACTTTATGTGATCCTTACTTGAACATCTTCCGTGGGATTATCCCACCTCTTGGAGGCTTGGATCTGTCTCCAATATTGGCATTTCTGGTCCTGAATGCCTTTACCAGCGCTGCCGCTGCTCTTCCAGCTGAATTACCCATTAGACAGGAATCTCAAGTTGGTGTCTCTTCCTCAAATCCAAGTATTTCCGATCTTACAACAACACAGAAGAAGTGGATGAAAAGATGTGCAGCAACACGGCGATGATCTTTTGGATCTTAACTTGGCTGTTCGACTCAGCTGGATATTTCTCTCTATCAAAATCATCTTGCATATGAATCCCAACTTTTTGGAGATCAAGATAGGTACATATTCCTTGTGTATTCTTTTAAATCTTTAAATCAATGACCAGTATCTCCCAGGTGCCAAATTGATTTAAATTAGGTGCAACATGAAATTTATTTCATTACCTCTGTTCCCCTGTTACTTGTTGGTCGTAGCTATGTAATAACCCAAACTCTTGAGTTTTCCATGGCCTACTTTGGTGTAGTGTTAATTTGTTTAATCCATAGACAAACAAAATTTTCCTCCCTCTCTGCATCACTCATTCTATACAGACACTTTGAAATTGATTCCGCGAGGGTTCTAAATTGTACACCCTGTGCCATCAGGATATAAAATTTCCTTGACATCCAGTTGAAGGTGATGATCTTGATCTAAGCCTTCAGCATTGCCCCGGATATAGGTTCCAGCTGATCCTAATAGTCTGAAGGCTCGTTCTACTTTCGGTTTCTTTGCGGCTATTAAAGGTCTTGAGGTGAGAAAGATTTTCCCTTTACAGATTAAGCCAATAACTTCCAGTTAGAAGAACCTTGAGAAGAATGAGAGAGGGATTTGGGACTTGGGAGTAGGGTATACCAGGGACCTCATCTTGTAAGTTAGTAAATTTTAAATCCTTAAAATGTAAAAATAAAAATTAGTATTTACAAGTATGCCCCTGCCATTTGATTATCAATCGTTGGATCATATTTTCAATACGTGGCGTATTCAGCACCTATGGCAGTAGCCAAAAGCGGCCGCTGCAAATAAAAATCCCAATTAATTACAATATTATATAATTATATCACCTGTGTTGATCAATCAAAATTTGATTTTGCTATAGAATTCCTAGTGTTGTGATGACGAGATAGTTGAACATGGAATCTACTACCATATTTTGAGAATATCAAATAAGTGAAATTTTATCATTGCCCGGATAAAAATTTGATACCAATGTGATGTTTGTAAATTGCCATGCTAATCGAGAAAAAAAAAAAAAAAAAAAAAAAAAAAAAAAGAAAAGAAAGAAGTAAGAACCTTGGGAAGCACCATAATATGCATGTGAATGATTTGCGTAGCTTTAATTTCTATGGAAGCCAACCATTCATCCGATCTTCATCTTCCAAGTTCCATTGTTCTGATCTTTTGACTAAAAAGTGAAAATGATTTAGATCCATAGCTATTATTAGAGAGTTTTTAGTAGTTTTATTTATTCTTAACACAAGACCATAGCTTAGCACGTCTCCACTCAATTAGTATTGAAAGAATATCAAGCAATCAATTTAACATATTTGCTACTTATTGTACGGTAGATATTTGTCTTCGTATACCATGGCAGGCCATGTGAAGAGGATATGGACTCTTAAGACATAAGTATCAAGTATGGTATCCATCAGATGATTTTAAGAGATGTATCGTACTAGCCAATACATTTTGGTGCAATCCGTCAATGGCTGTCCTTGGAAAAAAGTGAAGTATCGATAAATTCCGTATTCAATATGAATGTGTAACAGCTAGTATCATATTGTATAATGAGATTTTTTTAAGAGACATGGTGACATAGCTTAACCCATGGTCTTTGGCCCTTTTTTATGTTAAAGAGATGGAGGCTGGTGTGTATGGATTCCCTTAGATCAAGAATATTGAGGAGTGTTGTAATATGCTCCTCCCACTTCGACATGTTAATCGAGAAATATAAATTTTAAATTACAAAAAAAAATAAAATATATATATATATATAAC
Source organism: Hakea prostrata (assembly GCF_041222555.1). Classification (NCBI taxonomy): domain Eukaryota; kingdom Viridiplantae; phylum Streptophyta; class Magnoliopsida; order Proteales; family Proteaceae; genus Hakea; species Hakea prostrata. Next base: position 69,789,274 of record NC_142606.1, on the reverse strand, counting down.
AAGAAAAAAAGTAGTAAAAACCTTGGAAAGCACCATAGTATGCATGTAAATGATTTTGCATAGCTCTAATTTCTGTGATTGCCCTATTCATCCGATCTTCATCTTTTAATGATTTAGACCTTTGGACCAAAAATAGAAAATGTCCAGATTCATAATTTAGGCTCTTTTTGTCATTAATTATCATTCTCAATTATGAAATTTTTTTTATTATTTTAAATTGTTTGGCATTTATTATCAGTTTTTTTTATTTAAAATAATAGAAAAGCCTCCAAAATCCATAATAGACTTTTATTCTTTCACTAGGGTCCTAAAGTTCTCTTGCAAGTTGCAATATATTTATTCTAAATGTTTAATTTTTTTCGCTAAAAGGATCATTATATTAAGCGAAAAAAAATATTAAAAATACATCAATTAATACCTTATAAGGAACCAACCTCCCTTACCCGCAACAACTGTTACCCCCAATACACCCTTCCTCACTGGTTCCTACTCAGATTAGAAAACCACAAACTCATAAAACGAAATCTAGGACATCTAGAGGCATCCACATCAAGTTCATTAAGGATTGAAGCTGACCAATGAATCTTAATATCAGAAGTTCCTGTCCTAGCTGCCGAATTTGCAAAAAAATTTGCCACTGTATTAGTTTCACAATAGCAATGTGAAATCTTCCAATTTATAGTCAACAAATATTCTTGTAACTCTCTCCACATATGAAAGATATACCAAGGTATTTTCTTTTGCTGTATTAAAATCACCACAGCTTTTGAATCACTTTCTACCCAAAGCTTTGTAATTTGTAAATGCTTTGCCCAACGTAATCCGTAAATGAAAGATTTTAATTCAACCTCAAAGTTGGTTTTAACATCTAAAAAAATACTGAAATTGAAAACCACTGCAGCAACTTCATTTCGAAATACTCCTCCACCGCCAGACCTTCCTGGATTGCCTAAAGAAGACCCATCGATATTTAGTTTAACCCAACCTGTAGCAGGAGGACACCAAAAAATTTCTTGCGAAAGAGCAGCACTAAAGATAGAGAAGTGAAGGCTCAATCTTCTTGCATCTGAAAAAATGGTAGGAGTTACTTTTCTCCCATCCATTTTAAAGCCAAACTGTACTAAGTCTGAAAAAATTAAACCCACCACCTCATCAGTCCTGAAATTTAAATTTTCAAACCGGATTTGATTGCAGACCATCCAAAGAAAGTATAAAAGCAAACATCATTCATTAATCCAAGCAGTCTGTAAAGCAGACTGTGAAGCCTGGTGTTTCCAAGCCTTGAACGACTCTACAATCGAATCTTTTACTGTCCAACTATAACCAAACTTTGCCGCAAAAGCTTCTCCACATCCATGTGAAAATGAGCAGTGAAGAAAGAGATGTCCTATGTCCTCTGAAGCTTTACCACATAGATTACAACGAGAGGCCAGCATAATCCCTTTCCGAGTCAACAAAGAATCAACAGGTAGCCTATCATGAAAAAGTCTCCAACAGAAAACTTGTTGTCTAGGATGCAAAGAAGTCTTCCAAATACTTTTAGCCCATTCCAGTTGTTCTCATTTTCTACGATAGAGATCCCATGCCGATCGAAAACTAAACTCTCCCCCCACCGAACCTTGCCAATGACAAATATCAACAAAACTAGCACAAGGAACAAGATATAACATAATAAGAGAAATTACCTCTTAAAATTTGGCATTGGCCACTGATGGAAATCTCCATTCCCCTTGTTGTAAACAATCTACAATAGTCAATTTCAAATGACCCTCTAGATCTAGAGGAATACCAATATAGTCTGCAATGGTAAAATTCCCCAACCACCTGTCAAACCAGAAATTTATATTCTGACCATCTCCAACTGACCACCGTTCATTAGCTTGAACAAAACCCCAAACCTTCATCAATCCCAACATCAAAGATGACTGCTGCCTAGAAATCTTTAAATTTCCCCTTTTGTCCACCATCTTCCCCTTTAAAAATTGAGCAAAACCATAGTTTTTATGTTTAATTGTCCAATCCAACTTGCATAAGGAAGCAAAATTGACATCTCTTAATCTCCGAAAACCCAAACCACCCTCACATTTTGGAGTACATAGTTTTGCCTAAGACACTATAACCTTCTTCACAGCCTCTATACTCCTTGTCCAAATGAAGTTACGCATCCAAGCCTCTGCTTGAGAAATAATAGAGCTAGACCACCAGTACATTGAAAAATTATGAGTCGGCATGCTAGAAATAACTAAACGTACCAACTCCACTCTACCTGCCAAAGATAACAGCTTTCCACACCACCCTTGTAGTCGATTCTTAATCTTGTCTAAAACTTACAGCAATTGGACACGAGTAACTCTTCCTTTAAAAATATCTACCCCCAGATAGCGAGTAGGAAAGAGAGCAATTGGGATATTTAATATGTCCACAATTTTTTGTTTCCGACTAGGAGGCACACGTCCAAGAAAAAGCTTACTCTTCTCCAAACTGATATGTTGACCCGAAAATTCTTGATACTTCGATAAGAAAATTTTCAAAGCTTTAACATAACATAAAGAAGCATTTGAATAAAAAAAAATCATCAGCATACATCAGTACGGAAGGAACTTCTACTCCCCTGGGACCTGGCAAAGCTCTCAATCTACAAGCAACTATCAAAGAATGAAGGCCCCTGCATAGTACCTCTTCTGCAAGAAGAAAAAGAAGAGGAGATAAAGGGTCCCCTTGCCGAAACCCTTTCTCAACTCCAAAGAATCCAACTGGTCCCCCATTCAATAAAACTGAGATTCTAATAGACTGAAGCATCTCATGAATCCAACCAACCCATCTATTTGAAAATCCGAAAGCTTTCAAGACCAAGAATAAAAACTCCCACGATAGAGTATCATAAGCCTTCATAATATCAGTCTTAATTCTCATCCCTCCCCCTCTAACAGAAGAATGTAAAATATTTGTAAGTTCAGAAGCTACAACAATATTTTCAGAAATCATCTTACCTTTCTGGAAAGCTCCTTGTTCCTCAGAAATAAGCTTAGGCAAAAGAGGACTCAGTCGAGAAGCCATTATCTTTGACAATGCTTTGCAAAAAAAATTCCCCATACATAGAGGCCGAAATTTGTCCAGTGTAGCTGCATTCTCCACCTTGGGAATTAAAGTGAGGAAACAATTATTTACCCCTTTTGGAAGTTTCCCTTTTCGAAAGAAGGATCGAACTGCAGCCCCAAAATCGGTTGAAACAATATCCCAGCATTTGCGGAAAAAACTTCCCGAAAAGCCATTTGGTCTTGGAGAACTGTCAGGATCTAGGTCCCATACCACTCCTTTGATCTCCTCATTAGAGGGCAAACCTTCAAGTAATAAACAATCATCATCCATCAGCACTTTTGGAATCACAGACAACAACTCTGGGTGTCCCAAGTAGGAACCAGTTTTATGATAGTTTTCAAAGTAAGTCACCACATAATCTTGCAATTCAACCGAACTTGATGTCCAAGTGTCATCCATTCTTCACAAAGATTTAATAGAGTTTATTCCTTCTAAGTTTAATAGAGAGATGGAAAATTTTTGAATTTCTATCTCCCTCCCTCAACCACTTGACCTTTGCTTTCTGCCGAAGAAGAGAGTCCAGACGATCCATTGCTTGTATAAGTTTTGACTTCAAGGAAGCCTCTTGATCAAAATATTCATCTGTCATATCAAGTTGATCAATATTAGTTTGAAAGGATGCTAGATCTTTCTCCGCTTGCTGTACTTCAATAAAAAGATTAGGAAAGGTCATTTTTGCCCAAGCTTTAAGACGCTGCTTAACATTCTTCAATCTTTGTGCTAGTACAAAAATGGGATCACCAACAACTGGTTCCACCCAAGCCAAACGAACCACCTCCAAAAAAGAATCGTCAGTCATCCAAAAATTATTGAATCTGAAAGGAGAGTTTACTGGTTTGACACCTTTGTCAACAAAGACACAAATCGGAGAGTGATCTGACGAGTGTGTCGGAAGAGTGATCTGTTTAGAATCACTAAACAACTCTAACCATCTGGCATTGAAGAAACTTCTATCAAGGACCGAACGAACATTACCAACTTTGCGTTGGTTTGACCATGTAAATTTCCTACCCAAAGATGGAACTTCAAAAAGCTCACAAGCATCAATGGTAGCCTGAAAATCAACTACTGCACCCAGCTGGAATCTGCTCGAACCCCTCCTTTCAGACACCCGTAACGCTGCATTAAAGTCCCCCATAACAAAAAATGGTAAGCTGGACAAAGGGAGAGCAATAAGATCCTCCTAAAGCCGTCTGCGATCAGATCTATCACAACAAGCATGAATCACTGATAGACCAAATTGCACACCTTGCCACTTGAATTGAAAAGAGAGTTGTTGGTCAGATGAAGAGAGAACATAGGGCCGTTGCAACTCTCTTCCAAAAGACCCAAAAATTCGGAACTTTCTCCTGCCGAAAATTATACACAAAATTAGAAGAATATCCCAATCTATTAATAAAGAGAATTGGACACTTATTGACATCCACTTTGGGTTCAGCGACACAAAAAATGTCTGGTTGATGAGTCATTAACAACATTTTAAGGGCCCTTCTACCAGACGCATTACCAATGCCGTGAATATTCCAAAAGAAAAGCTTCATATCAACAGTTACAAAGTAGCACTTTCCTCTCCCAATGAGAGGCTCTTATTTACTGTAGAGACTTTCCCTAAAGTAGCATCTACCTTCTTGAATTCCTCTGCCAACAAACCATTTTTACTTGTAGCCACTTTCTTTATTGCATGAGCCTTCTTAAGACGACCAGGCTTCCGACGAGGAGAGCCTTCATCCCTCATTGAGATAGAAGACGAAGGAGGAGGAACAACTTGCAGCATTCCATCATTTTCAAATCTGGCCGAACTCTTTTGGGCCCCACTAGAGTCCAACGCATTCTCCCTAGTTGCCACGTCAGCCTCTAAGGAATTCTCTCTAAAATACATTCCTTCCTTGGTCGAACCTCTTAGTGCATTTACAGCATTGGGTCCCACCAATGAATCCCCCAAATTAAGGTTTTTCAAGTTGAATAGAACTCTTATCCGCAAAAAAAAAGGAATTAAAAGCCGCCATCTGTGGGAATTGAACCCACGACCACGTGAAAAATAGGGATGGCATTGAAAAAGGGGTGAAAAGAGTTGTTTCATCAAAAAGATTTCTTATTCACTGCGTCTGCCGGGAGTCGAACCCGGGTCTATTGCTTGGAAGGCAATTATCCTAACCGTTGGACTACAAACGCTGTTGCAAAAAATGTAGAAAATGTCCAGATTGATAACTCTTTTTGGCATCAATTATCTTTCTCACTTGTGAAAAATTTTCATTATTTTAAATTGTTTGGTATTTATTGTCAAATATTTTATTTAAAATAATAAAAAAGCCTCCAAAATCCATAATAGACTTTTATTCTTTCACTAGGGCCGTAAGGTTCTCTTGCAATTTGCAATATATTTATTCTAAATGTTTAAGATATAACTATAAGAAGGGAAATTTTTTCAGATGGTGATATTTAAAAAAAAATTACTCAATAAAATATTTAAAAAGATTTACTTAAATGGATCTTACTTTTTGAAAATAATTATAAAATCCAAAATTGTGTCATAATTTTTTTTGTTCAATTAATATTCTACCATGAACTATCTAAATTATCGTTAAATCTTTTATATAAAAACTAAGAAAAATGCTTACCAATTCCTTCAATCTATTGGTAATTTTAGGGTAGACAATATCTTGTCTTTTGTAACTTTCATTCTTTCTATTATTAGTCAATTTCATCTGTTGTAATGAAAAACTTGAAGATAATTGGGATAGTTCATGTTAGAATATTAGTGAGGTAAAAAAAATTATCTTAAAATTTGAGATTTGATAATTATTTTTAAAAATAGAATTCATTTGAATAAAACATTTTTTTTAAATATCTTGTTGAGTAAATTTTTTTTTAAAGTGACCATCTTGGAATTTTCTTATAAGAAACTGACAAGAAAATAATTAATTAAAATTCAATAAAAAAAAAATACAAAGGATTGATCATAGAGCGTTAGAGTATTTCCAACTGACTTTGCGTGCTAGCTCAACAAGAAATATAAATAATCAAATATATATAAATAAAAAATGTAATTAAGTAATAAGAATGCTGGGAATCCTGGGAAAAGTAAGCACGGATGCATGTGAGTTGCTCTACTTTGCTGAACATCTATGATTACTGGCTATTCATACGCGTTTTCCTTTTCTCAGGCTCAGATCTGAAGTCACCTCCGTGTGAATGGTTAAATTACAAGCTCTCAATTCATTTCACTACTTAAAACATGTTCTACTCTTGACCTTCTACATTGTCGTTTTCACTTTTCCCCTTCAGTTTTCCTAAAATCACTCCTCATCTACTGGTGTATATACAGGTCTTCAGGCACACAGCACAGTAACCTAGAAGGGAAGCAACTACTCAAACTTCAGATCTGAGCCACTGCCGCATGAGGAGATGACAACAGCCACGGCTGCACTGTTGCATTTACAAGGAGAGAATGAGTGAGGAACCGTTTTTGAATTTTCGAGCTGATAACTGATCCGGACCAATTCAGAATAAGTAAGGAATCATCTTCAAGTTTATCAGCTACCCCAGTAGATCTAGAATATTTCATAAGGAGATATTTTAAACCATGCTTGTTGGCTCCTTTTTCTATCTAAGTGCTTGAGGCAAGCGTGTAAAGATTCCTGATTATCGAGGTGTGTACCACTTAGCGATGCTAATTGAGAAAAAAATAATAAGAACCTTGGGAAGCACCATAATATGCAAGTGAATGGTTTGTGTAGCATTAATTTCTATGGATCCAATCAGTGGATCAGATTAAGTAATAAGAATGGTGGGAACTTTTATAATTAGCTGTTTAGCTGTTGGAAGCGTCCAATCAGTAGTTAAGATTCTCTTGCAAGTTGCAATAGATTTATTCTAAATGTTTAAAATATAATTATAAAAAAAAAATGATTATTTAGAATTCAATAAAAATACAAAGGATTATTTTGATAAAATAGCATTAGTGCATACCCAACTAAATTTGCGTGTTCAACGAGAAATATAAATAAATAAAAAATATAATTAAGTAATAAGAATGGTGGGAACTCCTAAGAAAACTAAGCACGGATGCATGTGAGTTGCTCTACTTTGATTGAAGATTTATGATTACTCGCATTTTCCTTTTCAGTGGTTCAGAGTTCTTACCAGTTTTCCTATTCTCAATCAAGCAATCAGTTTCATAATGGCTTCATCTTCTCAACAAACCTCTTCTTCTGATTTCAGTTATGAAGTATTCTTGAGCTTTCATGGCAACGATGTTCGTACTGGTTTTGCCGATCACCTCTACCATGCTTTAGATAGAGTTGGAATTCGAACATTTAGGGATGCTGAAGAATTGGAGCCGGGAAAAGAGATTGCTTCGAATTTACTTGCGGCAATCCGGCAATCAATAATCTCCATTCCCATTTTCTCAATGAACTATGGGTGTAGCAAATGGTGCCTTAATGAGCTTAAGGAGATATCTGAATGCAGAAGAACAAGGAGCCAGATTGTATTGCCCATTTTCTACAAAATTGAACCGACGAACGTGCGAAACCAGACTGGGGAATATGCAAAGGCCTTCGATGACGAACACCCAAAAAAATTCAACAAGAAAACAGTGCAAGAGTGGCGAGATGTCCTGCAAGAGATAGGGAAATTGGATGGACGACATGTAAAGGAAAGCTTGTAAGTGCAATACTTTCATTTTGTTAAATTCTATATATTCCTCTCATATGAATTTATAATAAGGTTGGTCAACATGGGGTTTAGATCGATGAATGAAGAATAATCTGGGTTTAGAGTTACCCGAGAAAGAATTTTAGGGCTAAGAGACAAAAATATGTGAAATATTATATATAATTTTTCCTTACCCTATTTGCTATTCTTTTTTATCTTTGTGAAGAATTTTGATGAAAAATAAATGCCAAGATCGAATCACATAATGGAACTTGCATAATATAAATCAATTCACATAATGGAACTTGCATAATCTAAATCAATTCACATAATTCACTTCTTTTCCTTATGAAGGTTATCAATCACCCTATGTATTTATCATCGTCTTGTTTGAATTATACAGGCATGAAGGGGCTTTAGTAAAAGAAATTGTTACAATAGTTTCAAATGAATTGAACAAGAGACTTGTGCATGTTGCTGACGACCTAGTTGGAATCAAATCTCATATAGAAAAAGTGGTGGAACTATTAGAGATTACATCTAAGGTCACAAAAATTGTGGGGATCTATGGTTTCGGAGGCATTGGGAAGACAACCATTGCTAGGGCTGTCTCGAATAAAGTCCTTAATGAATTTGAAGAATATGCATTCATTGAAGATGTTCGAGAGAATGCTAGAAAATTTGGGATTCACTATCTACAAGACAAGCTTCTCACAACTATCCTAAAAGATGGGAGTCCAAATATTATTGATGTGGATAGTGGAATTAAAATGATCAAGCAAAGATTATGCCACGAAGAAAGTTCTGCTCATTCTTGATGATGTGGATCAAGATATTCACACAGAGTCTTTAATTGGAGATGGTGGATGGTTTCGTCATTGGAAGCAAGATCATTATTACAAGTAGGGATAAGGATATTTTAACTTTCCAAAATGCTGCAATTTATGAGCCCAAAATAATGAATTTTCATCATTCTCTCAAACTTTTTAGCCGTTATGCATTTAAAAGTGACCAGCCACTAGAAGATTATTTGGATCTTTCAAAAGCAATGGTAAATATTGTTGGAAGGCTTCCCTTGGCTCTTAAAGTTATAGGTTCATCTTTATTTTCGAAGAAGAAATTAGTATGGGAAGGCACGTTGAAGAAGTTGGGTAAGGTTCCCAACAATGATGTTATGGAGAGGTTGAAAATAAGTTACGATGGATTGGAACATGAAGAACAACAAATGTTTCTTGATACTGCATGTTTCTTTATCGGCATGAAAATGAATATTGTGTGTTATATATGGGAAAGCTGTGATTTTTCCCTCAAAAAGGTCTTGATGTTCTTTGTGCAAAGTCTTTGATAACGATTAATGAAAATGATGAACTGAGGATGCATGATGTGCTTCGAGATCTTGGGAGAGGCATTGTTTATCGAGAGAGTACAAAGCCGGAAGAACATAGTCGAATATGGTGTAAAGAGGAAGTATTGGATGTACTTGTTGGACGGAAGGTATGTATTCAATGCATATTGTTATTTTGCGACAATTGTGTGAATCAGTTATTTGAGGGCTTTACTAATTTTGGGGGTGGGCCTTGTTAGAATAATTTAATTTTAACATTTAAATTGGAAGTCATTTCTTTTGCAGGGAACAAACAAGTGTTTAGGACTCACTATTGACTTCAAATGTGAATCAAATGATGAACGTTCGATCATTAAGGGCCTTGATGCAATGACTGAATTAAGATTACTCAAACTTGATGGTACACAAATCTTGGGTAAGTGTAGAAATTCCTTTTCGAAATTGAGATGGCTTAGTTGGAAAGGATGCTTTAACTCTTCTTGGGAACTAAGACAATTTAGTTGGAGAGGATTTTCTAGACGATTTGCACTAACAAACTTTTGTCCAAGAAAACTAGTTGTTCTTGATCTATCATACAGTCAGATCACTGAGGGTTGGATTGGTTGGGACTATATCAAGGTTTCTCTCTACCACTCTTTTCTATTTAATTTTTTGAATTTTCAAGCAAGCATTAAAAGGAAAAGAAATTTTGAATTTTCTTTCTTTCAATTACTATTTTGCAGATGGCGAGAAAAACCTGAAAGTTTTGAAACTCGAGTCTTGCAACATACTATGTGGCACACCTGACTTTTCAGGAAATCCACTTTTGGAGGTATTGAGTCTGGCAGATTGTAAAAATTTGATTAGAGTCGACCCATCTATTGGTCATCTCAAGAATTTGGTCACTTTAGATATGAAGAACTGCAAAAAGGTGGAACATCTCCCAATCTGTGAGTTGACATCTCTTGAGACACTCATTCTATTTGGGTGTAGGTCTTTGAACATGGGACCGGATACATTGGATCAAATGACATCCTTGCCAACGCTGGACATAAGTTGCGTATGCGAGGTCCTAAGTCTTCCATCAAGCTTGACTAGAGTTAGTTTTGCTTATTGTAGTTTGCTTCAAGATATTCCTAATTATTCCCCACGTTTGACCACCCTAAAATTCAGTTGGTGCGACTCACTTCAAAACATAATGTTAGGTTCCCTTTCAAGTTTGACCAGATTGTCAGTTGAACATTGCTATTCAGTTAGACACGTATCGGATCTTCCGTCAAGTTTGAGAAGCCTATATGTTTTCCTTTGCCCTTCATTGGTAAAGCTATCGATTGCATCAGGAGGACGCTTGAGAAATCTAGAGACATTAAAACTTAAATCTTGCAAGAGCCTAGAAGAGATCAAAGGTGCCGACGACGAATTGGAGTGTTTGGAGCAGTTTGAAATCATCGGCTGTACGTCATTGAAAAAGTTACCCAAATTGAGTTCTTCCAAAGAACTGCTGTGCATAAACATCTCTAGGACTGACATCTCAAGTTTTGAAGGTGAAGGGATGGATTCTCTTGAGGAGTTGAAGATAGGGGATTGCCATTCGCTTAAGAAAATACCACACATGAGGGACTCGAAACAGCTGAGGGAACTACACATTCAGTTCTGCCGAAACTTAACAGAGATTGAGCGCCTTGAGGGCTATGAATCCTTACAAAAATTATATATTGAAGATGCCCCATCATTGAGAATGTTACCGGATGATATCTCAACTTTGAAGAACTTGAGGACTTTACATATCTTTAAATGTCGCTCAATGGAAATATTACCCGATCTTTCTAACTTAAAAGAGCTGAGGGAATTGCATATTTTTATGTGCAACAAGTTATCGGAGATTCGAGGCCTTGACAGATTGGAGTCCTTGCAAGCACTAAATCTGAGATTTTGCGAGAAATTGGAAATATTTCCGGATCTTTCCAACTTGAAAAAGTTATGGTATTTAAAAATCGAGGTATTTCACAAGTTATCCCAAATTCTTGGACTCCACACGTTAGAGTCCTTGCAACACTTGGAAATAAATTACTGCTCCAATCTAGTTCAGATTCACGATCTTGCCCGATTGAGAAGCTTAAAGAGTCTGCACATTGATGGTTGTTCCTCCTTGGAAACATTACCAGATCTTTCAAACTTGAAGGAGTTGCAGACTATATGGATTCGAGCATGTCACAAGTTACCTAAAATTCCTGGCCTCGACGGATTGAAGTGCTTGGAAGATTTTGAAATATGTTCGTGCGACAATCTAATTGAGATTCATGGTCTTGAAAGATTAAAAAGCTTAAAGACTCTGCGCATTAAGTGGTGCCCCCTCCTTGAAAAGCTTACCAAAAGCTTTGAAGAACTTGAAGACGGTATCTATTGAAGGATGCAAGCACCTACCTGATATTGATTGAACATCCATCCAGGAAGGTAAAACAACAGTTCGTCTGTTATTCTTTGTTTTGAGCAATCAATTTGCATTATGTTCCTTTTGATTTTTGGTAAGGATTTGCCTTATATCATGCACGTACAAGTTTTTCAAAAGAAAGACTCCCCATTTATAGAATAAGTTTGTAGGCTCCACCTGTTTCCATGTATAAAAATATTTTTAAAAAAGGGGGGGGAAATGAAAATTTTCAATGACTAAAAAAGATGGGGGCACCACCCCAATTCATGCTTATGCTAGAATGAATGAGGAGTATTAGAGCAAGGCAAAATGGTTTTATGACAAATCTACTACATAAATTGGAGTTTTGTGAAGACAACATCAAATTTCAGCAAGGTGATACTAATAAGTTTTGCATGGCTTTATTCCACTTAGAATCTTGCATCTCACACTTTAGTTCATTGACAGGAAATGAAGGAACAGAAATATTTGAAATGAAAAGTCTCCAAACTGTCTTGATGTTGGTGAAGCTGCAAATGATGACAACTCTGGTTTTCAAGAATCCTAAAATGTAAATGGGCATCTTCCAAACTTCCCGTGGTATACAATTCTAATCAAGGTTATTCCCTCTAGTCCTAGTTTTTGATATATAAGGTTAGGATGCTCCCATGAAATCTCATTACATATAAATTGTACAGGAGAAGAAATGAGGGAACAGAAATAACGTACTCATTGGTGATGATCAATGTGAGGAACGACAGATCGAAATGCATAAGGTTGTTCTAGTTAATTTTAGGCTACATCTTGGGGATGTTTCTTCTATTCATTAGTTGCCAGTTGTGAAGTGTGGGAAGTTTGTTCACATCCTTTCTATGGAGGATACAATTGAGGAGTAACTTGGGAACCTGTTCGATTTGTTCATGAAGTTTAAATGCTTTACAATGCTTTTGTATAGTTTGATTCCTTTATCTCCCCATTTTCTTATGTTAACATTTGAAGTTTAAATGCTTTACAATACTTTTGTATAGTTTAATTCCTTTATCACTGTAACATTTTTATATAGGTGGCACTGTAAATCACTAGTGTTTCTTTTTGTTTGATCAGCATATATACTGGAGTTGTATTGATCTGTGAGGAAGGGGATCTATTGCTTGTGACAGAGGTCTATGAAGTGTTCAATTCAAGGTAATTTTGGCAAAACCCTGTTAGATTATATGATGTAGTTGCACTCCTACATAAATAAATCATTTCTTTTCTTTTTTGGGGGGGTTGGGGGGGGGGGGGGGGGGAACCTATCAAACAAGAGCATGAAAAGTGACATGGGCATGAGATCAATTCAATGTAATTCAGTCTGATCTTTTATTATTGTTGGGAGCTTTTATTTCATCATGGGATTAGTTTTATGTACCACATAACCCAGATGCCAAAATCTGAGTAACTTCTTTGAAGACTATCCATTATTGGGTGTTGGGAGTGAGTTTGCCAGTAAGCCATAACTGAGGCTTCTGAGATTCAGTTGGAACTAGCCTTGAAAAAGCAAGCAACTGAGTTTTACAGTCTCTAGGAAAGGTATTGATGCATATACAGCAACTCAATCTGGTAGTTGGGTAGGAAAAACTGGATAAAATAAATGACTCATTGTAATGAGAATGAAGTGTGTTTAAGCCAGACTAGTCAGCAGTTTGGTCTTCTCAGCTGACCCAATATATCCTTTCTGTATCCTTGATTTTACTCCGCCAAAATTGCCTTTTAAGGTGATTCATCTCACTAGCATCACATCCTTATCTGGGCGTGGAACTCAGCACATGTTAGAAAAAGGAGCTAATACTGTATGACCATTCAAGCTACAGGACCTTATAGTTTTAATGGCAGTTGTACTGTGAAACACTTCTAGATTCTTTACTCATCACAGTGAAAAGCAGTCAATACATTGAAATTCATTGTGAGTTTCAATAACCCTACTTAGTAACTCTACTAATTTTTTCTTTTTCCATGTTCACATGTTTCGCCGGAGGGGGACAGTTTTCATAGTGAGGAACTAAACCACAAGAGTAAGGTTGGGGCAGCTGTTGTTAGGGTATGTCTTGGAGATGTGAAGTACAGGAAGCCTATTCAAATCCTTCCTATTGAGGATACAATTAAGGCATGACCCAGGAACCTCTTGGATGTGTATTTGACTTGTAGATGCTTTACAATGCTTTTAAAATGTTTGATTTCCTTTTATCCCCACATTTTTTTTTTTTAGTATATTTTTACAAGTGCCAATATAAATTACTGGTGTTTATTCTTGTCTAAACAGCAAATTTCCTGAAATAATATCAACTTCTGAGGAGGAGTAATCTATTCCTTGTTAGGGAGGTATATGAAGTGTTAACTTCCAAGTAATTGAGACAGAACCTGCTGAATATTGTGTTGTTGCACTAGACACAGAAATCTTCTGTGAGAGGGAACCTATCAAACAATAGAACGAAGAGTTACTAAATGAGGTTAGCCTTTCTCCAAATTTGAGTTGTTTCTTAACCCTTTTTTGTGACGCTATATTAAGATCACAGTATAATGTTTTTACTTCTTTATTTTTTTTTTAAATCAAACTTGTTCCTATGTATTTGTTTAAAGTTGAAGTGAAGATTGTTATTAGTGATGCACCTAATCTTCTAGAAAATTTAACTATTGGTTTCAAGTTTTCTTGTCTTTCTGTCTAGCATTTATGTGTGTTTGTCATACAGCGTTTTGAATTTTGAATCATATTTTCAAAACCAGACGTACCATTCATCAGGCCTGTTCAGTTTAAGAGAAATTACACAAAAACCTTGTGTTTTCTGTTGAATAAACATTTTCCCCGATAATACTTTCAACATTGTACCTTGAGTAAATACCCAGAATTCTACAAACAGAGTAGGTGAGTGGTGTTTCAGTTCAATTAAAGTTGTTGAGGGTACCAAAGTAAAAATGGAATAGATTCTGGAGACCCTATCTAATAAGTAAAGAGTAGTATTTTGATTGAGTCAAGTATGAACCTGGTTTTAGTATGATTTATAACGCTATGGATGATGGATTATATTCAAATGGATTTGATTAAATGACCAAAGTGATATCACCTGCCTCTGTTATGCTCCTTATTATGTACTGTAACTACTTTTTTGTTATTAGTAGGATGATCTATTGTGAGATTTTTTTTTTCTTTTTTTCTTTTTCGATGTTGGCTTTCTACAATAATTGGGAAATAAGGATGATTCAATACGTTGTGATTTTCCTGTAGGTATTGAGAGGAACTCCAACTAGAGCCACCTATGTTCAATTGTTTAGAATTGAAGTTCCAGTGATTAACAGGTAATCTCATCACCTCCATGTGAATTGTTAAATAACAAGCTCTCAATTCATTTAACTAGTTAAAGATGTTCTCTTCTTGACCCTCTACATTGTCGTTTTCACTTTTCCCCTTCGGTGTCCCTGAAATCACTCTTTATCTGCTGGTGTATATACAGGTCTTCAGGCACACATGCAGCAGACTTACCTGGAAGGGAAGCCACAATCAAACTTCAATACCAATTCCAGTTTCTCCATAAATGATCTAATATTTGAACTGTTTGCAATGAGCCACTGCCAAATTAGGAGATGACAACAGGCAAGGCTGCATTGTGGCATCATCTTTCATTTAAAAGGAGAGAATGAGTGAGGAATCGTCTTTGAATCTCCGAGCTGATAACTGATCCGGACCAGTTGAGAGATAAGAAAGAAATCATCTTCAAGTTTATGAGCTACCCTAGCAATATCTTGGTTGGTTTATGAGTGGATCTCTTTCCTTTATCATACAGTCTCGATCCTGGCCAGAAACTGCTCAAATATGTGGGTCACTGTGGATGGGGATCTCGTGAATGAGCTTTCTCCACGTCAAAATATATATTTCCAGCCAGGACAGTTCTTCCTCTCATTGAAGGAACAGATTTGTTCCTTTCTTTCTAAATGTGTACATAGAAAATCCAAAACCAATGTGTGACATAACCTCTGGATAAGCTTTTTGAAGTTCTGATGTTCATTTCCTCACAAACTCCCTGCATTGAAATGCTGTTTATGTCTGGCATTTGTAGAAAAAAAAAGATGCTAGACACTTGTGACCAATATGGATTGAGTAGAAATTAGTTTGGGCCAACAACTATTTGAAACAATGAGCAATGGACTTCCCTTTAAAATTGTAAATCATCCAGCCAATGTAATATATGGATTTGAGCACCAGCAATGAAGACTCAGCTATAATATATGGAGTTGAGTCTGAGCAATGAAGATTGAGCTAAGTTACTAAACAACTGTAACTACTAGTTGTTTTTACAGAATTCTCATATTGAATTCAACATCCATTTTGCTTACCATCTTCATAGTTAAGAGTTTTGTACAGGTGACCCCCTAATCCTATAGGCACTCCACTTTAGTGCCAAAAATTACTGGTGGTCCACTTCAAAAATTACAAGTTACCCACAGTTTGGGTTTGATTTTCTTGAGTCATTAATATTTTGAATGTGAAATAACCATAATGTCTTTCGATGTAGTGAATTGACTGATGAGTTACCCTCCTGTACCCAACACATAGGTGGGTGAAGGGAGAATCTTCTTTCTACACCTAGTCGGAAACTGCCCACCACCGTTGGAAACCACCACGCCTCATCTCCCTGTCGGTGACCACTGCCCACACCTTCCCCCTTCCTCTTGCCGGAAATCACCCATCATCATCTTTCATCCTCTAATGGTAGCAAAGGAAAACCCTAACCTAATCTCATGTTCTCTTTCATTTTCAAAGTGGAGCAAACTGCAGAAATTGTTGTAGGAATTAAAGCGGAAGGTGGAATCAAACCCTAGCAAGATCCGACGATCAAAAAATTTCAGGTACTATCCTTCTGTATTAAGGTCATTGTCTTTAATTATCTAATTGTTCCCATTACTAATTATAAAGTTGTTTAGGCATTTTAAAATATTGTAGGAAAATGAGAGATAAGAGTTCACTTTGTTTTAGAATCCCATATGGAATTTTTTAAGAGGAAAGTAAAAGAGTCAATAGAGGGTAGTACTGAAAACAGGTAGATATTTTTCCTTTTCTTTTCTATGTATCTTCTTGGCATTACTTAGTAAACTTGGAGAATGTACAAATCAAAATGCAAGAACTCACCCGATCTAAAATTCAAGAGGGTGGAAGTGGGTAGGTGTTGGCCATCAGGAGTGGGCTCTTGGAGGCTTCCCAACATGGGCTAGGCTACCTTCTCCCAGTCAGTGATCCAACTTATCTTGCAACAGGAACTTAATTTCCATCCCCTTTAGTCTCTCAAATGTTTTGTCAGATGTAAAGCAGTAAGACTATTAAGTAATGCTGAAGACTGGGAGAAATCCCAGCTTGTGTTTGAAGGACACAACACAAGTTTTCTTTATATTAATAATTTATCATATGTAGAACAAATTAAATCTTCTTAGTGTGGGAATACTACAGGAAAATAAAGGATTTCTACCCTAAGGAAGGAAGCCTCAAATATTTACTTTCCACTAAATTTGTCTTACAATACTTTGTCTCAAATTGAAGCATAGAAATTTATTATGCCCAACTTAGCAATGATATTTACTGAACATCTTTACACTTAAGCTCTTTGTAAGTACATTAGATGACCGTTGATTATCTAAGGTAACAAACGTAATCTAGACTAGCTTAATCTCAAACTTTTTGTCAGCAGAACTTGTAGAGTCCTTCAAGGGCAGACTTGGACCCATCTACACTAATTTGTACACCATTCAATCTGTTGCACTCTTCATTGTTGTAATCATCATGAACTACTAAGCTTGCAACTTGATTGATAATGATATGACAGTCATTTTCTGAAACACGAGTCAAAATGAAGCTCTGTGAAACACAGGCCAAAGACGCATTGAAACTACAAGTCTCTATCATCCAAAGGGATGAATGACGAAACTTAACTAAAAGAAGAAGTCTACAAGTCTCCTTCTAATTTGATTGATCATCTTCATTGTCTTCACATTCTTCTCCTTAAATTGGCACAAAGGTGGTTAATTACCACCTTAACCATCTTACAATTTAAATTTGAAAACGAAACCACCATAACGAATGCATAACTACTACATAACTTGCTAACTCCTATTAACAACTACAACTTCCATAACAGAAACTCTCAAGTTTTCTATGACCTCATTTGGTGTATCGAGTTAATTTGTTTAATTAATGGACACACAAGATTTTCCTTCCCCTCAGCATCTCTCATTCTCTGTAGTTTCTTTGAAATCGATTTCATGATGGTCCTAAATTGTACACCCTGTGCTATCAGGATACAAAATTTCCTTGACTTCCAGATGAAGGTGATGAGCTTGATCTAAGCCTTCAGCAATGTTCTTGATGATAGGTTCAGCTGATCTTTGGGGGGGCAAAGGTTTTTTTTTTTTTTTTTTTTTTTTTTTTTTTTTTATTATTTTTTTTAATTTTTTTTTTTTTTTTATTTTTTTATTTAATTTTTTATATATATATTTATATATAATTTTTTTTTTTTTTTTTTTTTTTTTTTTTTAAAGATTTTTGTTTTTTTTTTTTTTTTTTTTTTTTTTGTTTTTTTGTGTGTTTTTTTTTTTTTTTTTTTTCTCGTTTTTGGGTGCCCTTTTTTCCCCGTTTTCCCCCGGGGGGGGGGGGGGGCGGGTCCCTCCAAATTCACCACAATGTGGCTGGGTCTACCAGACAGTGTACCACCACTCTGCAATCAAAGCACTCCAATATGTGCAACAAAGAAAAATAAACAAAAACGCAATGCACCAGAGTTTACGTGGTTCGGCCAAATTGCCTACATCCACGGAATAATACCCTACCTAGGGTTTCGTATATTACTCAATACACTCTTAGATATTTTGACTGCTACAACAATCTAGGAACACCAATCCCTGTTATAGTCTAAAATGCAATTCAGACAAGGGCACCAACCCCAACCCCCTAGACAAGCTCCAACTTGCTAGGTCACATTATTTTGACTGCTACAACAGTCCAAGAACACCAATCCCTGCTATAGTCTAAAATGCAATTGAGACAAGGGCACCAACCCCAACACCCTAGACAAGCTCCAACTTGCTAGGTCACAATGTAAACCAATAATTCAAGTTCCCCAAATTACATTCATGAGCTAGATTCTTCATCACTAAACATAACCTAGAAAATAATAGACAATCACTTGTGAATACGGGTTACCTCAACTTGTGTAAGATGCATGGTAACAATACTTGTTTCTCTTTTTCTCCAACTCTTTTTTTTTTTTTTTTTTTTTTTTTTTTTTTTTTTTTTTTTTTTTTTTCTCTTTTCAATCTTTTTCAGTTTTCTCTCTTTAAAAAAGCCATACAACCATGTTCCCTTCTTTTCTTCTGCTGCTTCTCTTTTCTTCTCTTTCACTTTCTTTCTTGTTCAACAAAACAAAAGACTTCTTATTCCCAAGCTTCAGATCTCCATAGCCAACCAACGTCTTCTGGTTCGACCTCCACGCTATTCCCAAGCTCCTCAAAACGTCCACATCTTCTGCTGGAGTTTGCTCTCCTTTTATAGATTAATTTAACTCAGAGTTTGAATCGAACTCAGAGTTCCTATCTGACGTAAACAAGGACTGTTTTAACGTACAAATCGGACTAACTTCGAGATCTCCAATGAACAATCCCACGGTTGGATTTGAAGATCAAGAAGTCGTGAAGCTCTCCTCCAAAAATAGGCTCAATCGGACACTGGATGACCATCCGATGAAGAGATTGATCAAAACTGGACTCAGAGTTTGAATCAAACTCAGAGTTCCTATCTGACTTAAACAAGGAGTGTTTTGACGTACCAATCGGACTAACTTAGAGATCTCCAATGAACAATCCCACCGTTGGATTTGAATATCAAGAAGTCGTGAAGCTCTCCTCCAAAAATCGGCTCAATCGGACACTGGATGACCATCCCATGAAGAGGTTGATCAAAACTGGACAGAGACCCCCAAAAACGGGATTCTTGAGTTTTCTTTATTTGAATTGGATTCTTTCTCTCGGAACCTTTTTGTGTGTTGCTGTACCATATCAAAACCCACTTAAGTTGCCAACAATGACAACACCTTTATTTTAGGCCAATGGAACAACAATCTCCCCCTTTGGGATTGTTGGCAACTCAACCTCCTTTTCTCTTTTCTCTCCCCCCTTTGACAACAAGTACAAAGGGTGCTTTGTGCTCCCCCTACCATAGAGCTCCCCCTACATAGACTATTCCATAGTAGTGCCCACCGCACCTTCCTATCCTATGGAGAGATGATGTTCTATGTATTTTCTCACTTACTCCCCCTTGGAGCCACAACCCCAAGCTTTACTCTTATTCTCTCAAAACTGTGTTTGGACAGTGGTTTTGTGAAGATATCAGCCACTTGATTTTCTGTGGGACCAAACTCCAAGCTCACTTCACCTGTTATCACTTTTTCTTTCAAAAAGTGATATCTTATATCAAGATGCTTGGCTAAGGCCTTTGAATCATTTGGAGATCTTGATAGACTTTGTCTCTTCATCCAAATCACTTGATGTACGGTTGTGCTAGCTTAGATTCAGCTTCCGCTATAGACAAAGATATATGCCATTGATCTTGCTTCTTACTATGCCAATAACAAGCTTTCATCCTCTTCACTCACCATGCACTTGTCTTCACTAGTGTTTGATAAGACATATAAGTTTCCGGTTGTTCTGGTTCCTAAAGCCACTGCTTTGCCACTTTTTGGCTTCTTGATTTCACAACCTTCTTTAGTGAAAAGAACTTCATATCCACCATCACAGATTTGGCTCACACTAAGAAGATTGTGTTTGAGCCCACTCACATAAAGAACATTATTGGATTTTAATTTTCCTTCATCCAGCTTAACTGAGCCTCTACCTTCAATCTTGGCCCCATTATTGTTGCCAAATCTCACTGAACCACCTTTCACTACATCAAGGCTTGAGAACCTATTCTTGTCACCTGTCATATGTGTGGAACACCCACTATCAAGAATCCAAGGTGTCTCGCTACTATGAGCCTTGAAAGCTGTTTGAACTACCAAGGAATTTATCATTTTTCCTTTTTGTCCTTTCTCAACCCAAACTGCTTTATCTGATACATCAATAGGTTCCATCGGTTTTCTTTGAATTGTTTGTGCATGTCTTTGAGCTAGCTTTTGGGGAAGGTTTATCTACTTCTGTGAAGGAAGAGTAGTCCAACAATATTTTGCAATATGTCCCAACTTGAAACACCTGAAGCATTCTATTTTAACCTTATCCAATGGAGCAAATCTGTTTATGTTGTTGAATGCCACAACCTTGTTTTGTCTTCTACAGTTTGCCACTTTATGTCCAAAGTTGTTGCATCCATAACAATACCCATTAAAGCCTTGATCATTAAATGTTTTATGATAAGCTCCAGTATAGCCTTCTTTACTCATCTTTGGCTTGGTCTTCCCAATATATGGATTCTTTTGGTGCTCCTCATCAAGACTCATTGGATTTGTTGTATTTCTATTTCCATTGGTCTTATTTACATTTGAACATTCCCCCTTTGAGTATCTAAGACCAGTTTTAATATTAGGTGACCTCTGAACACTCAAGATCTCATCTAGTACCTTATCTCTTCCCCAAGTAGAAGTAAAATGAGTAGTCCCTGTCACTTGATTTTCAACTGTCTTGTCCTTTAAGTTCAATGTAACTGGAGTGGATGATGTGGTAGCTTCTAAATAACTCCTCTTTTGTTCTCCTTCAAGTTCTGATCTTAACCTTCCAACTTCTTTCTCAAGTTCTTCACACTCTATACACTTGAGAGAGAGGCAAGATGATGAGTCATTTATAACATGCTCCAATTCACTAATTGTGACAGTCAACTCCTTGATTTTTGTCTCAGAATTTTCAAGTTGATTCTTCATTTCTCTATTTTTCTTCCTTTCCTTTTTGAGATCAAGCAAGGCAGAGTACAACTCACCAACATAATCAATTTCACCTTCAGTGTCTTCATTATCATCAGATTTTTCTTTAGTTTGAGGTGATTCATCATCTTCAATAGCCATGAATAAAACCTCATCAGTTGAGTCATTGTTTTCATCTGATTCTTCTTCAGAGGAGTAGCATTCATTTCTCTCTTCCTGTTCATCTTTTTCTTCATCTATGTTTCCTCTCTTAGGACATTTAGAGGCAAAGTGTCATATTCCACCACAACTGAAGCACTTAAAAGGTGATTTTCCCTTGTGTTTACCTGTTCCTTTCTTAAACTTTCTAGCTAAGTAAGCTATAAGTTCATCATCAGAGTCTTCAGATTCTTTTTCTTCTTTGACCCTTAGCTTCTTCATTGCTTTGAATCTTGCTTCCTTCTCTCGTGAACTTTCCCTTTTCGGTTCTCATCTCATAGGTTTTAAGTGTTCCATGTACTTCATCAAGAGTGATTGTATCCAAGTCTTTGGCTTCTTCAATGGCTGAGACTTTGGAGTCATATTTGGGAAGCACAGATCGGAGAATTTTCTGACATATCACAGAATTTTCAATTTTTTCTCCAACTCCTCTGATGGAGTTTACAACCTCATTTACTTTGACCATGTAGTTGTCTATGTCTTCTTCTTCATCATCTTAAGACTTTCAAATTGTGCTCGAAGATTTGCGGTTTGGCTTTCTTAACTTTGATGTCCCCTTCATAGATGCTTATCAACCTATCCCAGACTTTTTTAGCTGTATCACAGTCCATTACTTTAGCCATGACTTCTTTATTCAGCCCAGACATGATAGCATTTAACGCCCTGAGATTGTATGCATAAGCCATTTTTGCCTCATTGTCTATAAGCGGAGCTACTTGGTTCCTCATAGCCATTAATCACAGTTCGCCATACATCATACCCCCCACCCCCCCTATCTATCCCCTCTTTCTTTTTTTTTAAAATTTTTTTTTTCCATCTAAAATAAGAACTTTTTCCCCCTTCTTTGGCCCCCCTTCCCCCCCCCCCCCCCCTCCACCCCCCCCCCCCCCCTCCCAAGCGGGTCCCCCCCCTCCTCCCCCCGCCCTTGCCCCCACCCCAATTGTTATTCCCAGATTGACACCGAGAGGGGGTGAATCGGTGTCTTAAAAAATTCACCACAATGTGGTGGGTCTACCAGACAGTGTACCACCACTCTGCAATCAAGGCACTCCAATATGTGCAACAAAGAAAAATAAACAAAAACGCAATGCACCAGAGTTTACGTGGTTCGGCCAAATTGCCTACATCCATGGAATAATACCTTATCTAGGGTTTCGTATATTACTCAATACACTCTTAGATATTTTGACTGCTACAACAGTCCAAGAACACCAATCCCTGTTATAGTCTAAAATGCAATTCAGACAAGGGCACCAACCCCAACCCCCTAAACAAGCTCCAACTTGCTAGGTCACATTATTTTGATCTGCTACAACAGTCCAGGAACACCAATCCCCCTGCTATAGTCTAAAATGCAATTCAGACAAGGGCACCAACCCCAACCCCCTAGACAAGCTCCAACTTGCTAGGTCACAATGTAAACCAATAATTCAAGTTCCCCAAATTACATTCATGAGCTAGATTCTTCATCACTAAACATAACCTAGAAAATAATAGACAATCACTTGTGAATACGGGTTACCTCAACTTGTGTAAGATGCATGGTAACAATACTTGTTTCTCTTTTTCTCCAACTCTTTTTTTTTTTTTTTTTTTTTCTCTTTTCAATCTTTTTCAGTTTTCTCTCTTTAAAAAAGCCATACAACCATGTTCCCTTCTTTTCTTCTGCTGCTTCTCTTTTCTTCTCTTTCACTTTCTTTCTTGTTCAACAAAACAAAAGACTTCTTATTCCCAAGCTTCAGATCTCCATAGCCAACCAACGTCTTCTGGTTCGACCTCCACGCTATTCCCAAGCTCCTCAAAACGTCCACATCTTCTGCTGGAGTTTGCTCTCCTTTTATAGATTAATTTAACTCAGAGTTTGAATCGAACTCAGAGTTCCTATTTGACTTAAACAAGGAGTGTTTTAACGTACAAATCGGACTAACTTCGAGATCTCCAATGAACAATCCCACCGTTGGATTTGAAGATCAAGAAGTCGTGAAACTCTCCTCCAAAAATCGGCTCAATCGGACACTAGATGACCATCCGATGAAGAGATTGATCAAAACTGGATTCAGAGTTTGAATCAAACTCAGAGATCCTATCTGACTTAAACAAGGAGTGTTTTGACGTACCAATCAGACTAACTTAGAGATCTCCAATGAACAATCCCACCGTTGGATTTGAAGATCAAGAAGTCTTGAAGCTCTCCTCCAAAAATCGGCTCAATCGGACACTGGATGACCATCCGATGAAGAGGTTGATCAAAACTGGACAGAGACCCTCAAAAACGGGATTCTTGAGTTTTCTTTATTTGAATTGGTTCTTTCTCGGAACCTTTTTGTGTGTTGCTGTACCATATCAAAACCCACTTAAGTTGCCAACAATGACAACACCTTCATTTTAGGCCAATCCCCCCCCCTTCCCCACCCCTCTTTTTCCCCTCCCTTCCATCCCCTTATTTTATCACCCACACAATAATAATCATACAAAAATTTTAACTTCAAATCTTTCACCCCCAACACAATCCTAAATCTACTCCCCCCCCCCCTCTTCCTTATTTTATATATTAACCTCCACCTCCCCCCCCCCCCCCGCGGGGTTTTGGGTTTTAGTTTTGTTTTAGTGGGTGGCAACCTCTTTTTTTTTGAGATAAAATGTTTTTTGTTTTTTGTTGGAGGAAGCGGGGCCTGGGTGTTTTTTAGTTTGGGTTTTGGTCGGCCCTCTTTTTTTTCCGCCCATTTTTGGGGGGGTTTGGGGCAGTCCTTGGCATGTTTTGGAGCTTGTTGATGACATCCTTAAGGTAAGAGAGAAGTCTGAGTAGTGCCTTATTTGTTGTAATATTAGTCCCACATCGACTGATGTGGGAATATGTGGAGAGGAAGAGGCTATAAAAGAATGCCTCTTCCTTCTTCTTTAATCATCCCAAATATCTTCTCTCTTGGATATTTCTTTATTTATAGTGGAGTTTTCTCTCTTGCCCATATATTATTGTGTCTTTCTTTTCTCTTAGTTGTTATTATTGTGTTCTTCTTTTCTCTTATTTGCTGATTGTTCTATTCGGTGGGTTCTTCATAACCCGACAGATATATGTCCACAAAGTTAGGGAAATCAAGAGGTGTGTTGATCTGCTAGCAGGGATGATACCAGTAAATCAAGAGCTCCAGTTGAATTTTTTTTCTTTCCTTTCTTTTTTGTTGATATAAGCAAATAAAATAATTAAAAAGATCTTCGGGGTACATTGCCTCCTAGCCATTCATGAGATTTGAGTACATTGTTTGATTTGCTGGAGTGACAAACCAATTCTTTGTTCCTCCTTCTGGAATGGTTAGAGCCTAACTGCAGTAGTGTCTTTGGCTAAAGATAACAGTTCCTCAGCTACCTCCATTGGCCAAAGTGACTTAGGAGACAGCAGGTATTGTAATATGTTGTCTAGCATGGTTTAGATCCTGGTTACCAATATACCACAGTCTCTAGCATATTTGAATCCTTCTAGAAAGCCCCAAGTGATCAATTTCAAGTGGTTATTTGTTGTGAACCGACCAACCACACAACTGTGGATTATACCACACACAACGGTTGGATGTTGATGGTCTTCCATTTTCTCTTCAGGCCTGTGTGCTAGAAAAGAGACGGGAAGGAAATTTTATAGTTTGTGGTTTGTTTTTCTCTTATATTTAGTATTTTTTTTTGGTAATATTATATTTAATATTTAGTATATTGTATTCTCACCCTTGTTTCAACCACAACAAAAAAAAAATAGTAAGCTTTTTCTTTTTTTCTACTCATGTTAGTCTTTGATTTCTCAAATTTTTCACTGATGTTTTTCCTTTGTATTTATTTTAGTAGAAAATCTAGAAAAGTATTTACATATCTCAAGTAAATAGTTTTTATAAAAATAATGAAACAAATCCATAAGAGTAACTTAAACAGACAATTTTATCGAACGGATAATAATCGAAAAGGGATATACCACATGCGCATCTTATTAGTAATTAGATGAATTTGAATACCTCTAAACAAATATGAATGCGAATTCAAAAGCATATTTCGGTTATTTATTTACACCCCTAGTAGATAAAAGGTCGAATTTTTTTTTTTTTTGGTGCAAACAAAAGACTTTATTAAAAAGAAAAACCACGATTATGACCTAAAGAAAAGAGATCAAACAACATTAACCAGCTAATATAAGAAGGGGAAGTCTGTACATGTAAAAACGATTCCTGTGTTACTGCCCCTTCTTTGGCCAAAGTATTAGCAACTAAGTTAGCTTCCCTAAGGACATGAGTGATGAAAATGTGTTCAAAAGTATCCATCATCCGCCGTAGATCAGAAATAATAGGAAATATCTTTCAAGGGACCTCCGATAGATTTTTATGCAGGACGGAAATGAGTGCTTGGTTATCATTTTCCATGTCCACTGAGGACAAATTAAAGTCTTTTGCCCACTGTAAAGCTTTTTGCATAGCTAATGCTTTCAGGATTAGAACATCATGGGCTGCAGAACCACTGCCAAAGCTAAAGATCATTTTCCCCTGATAATCACGAGCAATACCACCAAAACTAGCAAGATTTCTTTCCTTAAAAAAGGATCCATCTACGTTGATTTTGATAGTATTAGGATTAGGTCTTACCCATTTAATGTTTGATTGCGGTGAGTTGGAGTCCCTCAAGGGTACTGCCTTAGTATTGTAGATCTGCAAACCCTTCCAGACCAGGAAGCTAAGCTGAGAGTGTTGGGGGGTGCAATTGTCTAAAATATTCATTGTATAAGCCTTCCATATAAGCCATAATGCAAGAAGTGACTGTAGAAGGTTTGCATCAGAATCCCTACTCGGAGGTGTGTTGAGGAGCTGAATAATTGTTTCTCTGACAGTGTTAGCAGTGAGCAGATCATGAAGATGCAGTTCACCCCAGACATGTTTTGCGAATTGACAATGAATGAAAATGTGATCAGGACTGGATTCATGAGCACCACAGAATAAACAATCCTCAGAGCAAACGCAACCCCGTATCCGAAGTAATTCCGCCGTTGGAAGCTTTTGATGCAATAACTTCCAAATAATATGAGAGGCTCAAGGATGTAGTGGATGTCTCCAAAGTTTCAGCCATGGTATAGAATTTTCAGATGGAAGTCTTTGCGGATGCAATTGAGTGCAAGCTAGCCGATAAGCCGATTTTACTGTGAATAGTCCTGATGATGTCCATTGCCATATGATGCAATCAAGTAAATCCATCTGAGGAATCTGAATGGTCAAAATTTTATCTACGATGGGCCTAGGCCACCAAGTCCAAAGGATATCCTGATTCCAAGTGTGGGTACGCTGATCTATCAGTTGAGCAATAGTAGAAGGACCCAATGAAGCATAAGGAAAGCAGCCCTCATCCTGCATAGCATCAGGAATCCACTTTGAAGTCCAAGGATTGATAAGATTACCATTCCCTACTTGATAAAATAAGCCCTTTTTAAGTAGCTATCTACCCATAAGAATGGACTTCCATCCCCAAGAATCAGTTGGGTGAGGATTAACTTCAAGAAATGGACGTTGTCTGCAGTATTTGTGTATCATAAGCCGCCCCCAAAGGGAACTAGGTTGATGAAAAAGTCCCCATGCCTTCCGAGATAGAAGCGCTAGGTTGAAAGCTTGAAGGTTGTGAATATTGATTCCACCTTCAGATTTTGGAGCACAAATCGTTCTCCAATTCACAGTGTGAATATGTTGTTTGTCTCCATTTGACCAATAGAAATTACGCATAGATTTTTCAATATCCATCACAATGGAAGTTGGCAGTTTGAAACAGGACATAAAATGTGCAGGTAAAGCTGCAAGAGTTGACTGGATGAGAATTGCCTTACTAGGAGAAGAAAGTAGTTTTGACTTCCATCCTTGGAGCCGTTGGGACACCCTTGCTATCAGCGTATCACAATGTTTTTTCTTTAACTTCCCAGAGAAAAGAGGTATTCCCAGATAGATGTCCAACTCAGAAGTAGGAGTGATGTTAAAATGAGAGGAGAGTATCCTCTTCATTCTTGCAGGGTACTTTCACCTGTAATGGGCCCTTGTTTTGTGAACGTTAAGTTCTTGCCCAGAATGTGCACAGTACTGCTATATTATTTGGCCAAAAGTTCGACCTTCAGATTTTGAGGCATGGCCAAAAAGGATAAGATCATCGGCAAAGGCAAGATGAGAGACACGCTCACCCCCTTGAGCAATAGATATACCATGTAATTTCTTTCGTGATACCACTATTTCCATATGTGAAGATAGAAGTTCCGCACATAATATAAACAAATATGGAGATAGTGGATCTCCTTGCTGAAGTAATCGAGTTGGAGAGATAATACTAGATATGGATCCATTCACCAATAAAGAATATTTGACTGTTTTAACACAGAACAGGATCCAATCGATCCATTTGGGAGGGAAATCATACGATATCAGAGCTTGAGAAAGAAAACCCCACTCCATCCTATCATAGGCTTTACTCATATCCAACTTGACAGCCATAAGACCTGTTTTCCTTTTTTTTTGTCACTGAATTTTTGTGAGAAGCTCATGGGCGATTAAAATATTGTCTTGAATATGTCGCCCTTTGACAAACCATGCTGTTGAAAAGAGACCTGCTTGGGAATGATAGGCTTCAAGTAGGCTTCAAGCGGTTTAACAATAACTTGGATATGATTTTATAACTTGAATTGCATAAGCTGATTGGGCAATAATCACCCACTCCTTGCGGGTTTGAAGACTTGGGAATAAGAGTAATGAAGGTGGCATTGTGAGACAAGTTAAAGGTACATGTAAGATAAAATTGAGCTAGCATTCCCTCAATATCAGATTTAACTGACTCCCATGCATTCTGATAGAAAATTCCAAGATAGCCATCCGGACCTGGAGATTTAAGGCCATTCATCTCAAACACGTCTGCTTTGATTTCCTCACTAGAGAAAGGCCTAATCAACCAATGTTGATCCTCTACTGAAACCCTATTAGCAATTGGGTCAAAATAAGAAACATTATTTGTCAATGAGGCCGAGGAGTATAAGTGTTTAAAGTGATCTTCAAAAGCAACTGCAATGTCAACATGCTCTACCAAATGTAGGCCCTAATGAGAGAGATGTCGAATTTTATTCCTGGCATGGCGTACCATAGTGCTCTAATGAAAGAAGCGAGTATTGCGGTCTCCAAATTGTAACCAGTTCAAACGAGACTTTTGGCGCCATTTCTCAGAGAGCCTCTGGAGATTAAATTTAAGAATAGCGACCCTCCACTTTTCCTCCACATACCAGCTGGTATCTCTAGCATCAATGGCTATGGATTCATGGACTAAAATAGCATTTCTGGAATCTTCCTCCCTGGACTCAAGATGTCTGACAGTTGTTTTGTTCCATACCTTTAAAGCCGATGCAAGCCTTGCAAGTTTTCTTGTGAGAATATATGAAGAGGACCCTGATACTGGTAAGCTCCATGAATGGTGAAAAATATCCACATACGAGTCTTCATGGATCCAAAAAGCTTCAAATCGAAAAGGCCTGTGAAGAAAGGACGCCTTAGGCTTCAAGTTGATAAATAAAGCATTATGATCAGAGTAAGCAACGGATATATGCTCAATATGAGCTTCTAGATACTGAGATTGCCCCTCCATATTGCACAAAACGCGATCCAGACAGCCTTCTATACGATGAGAATCTTTTTGCTTGTTAGACCAAATAAATTTGATTTCTGAATGAGGGATTTGAATCAAGCCCACCTCATTAATAAAAGACTGAAAATGAAACAATTCACTAGAAGAAAGGCGTCGTCCCCCTTGCCGATCATTTCGATCCAGGTAAGCATTCTAATCACCACCAATAGCCCATGGTTTATCTATGTAAAGATGCCATATTGATGAGGGTGCGCCACTGATATTGCCGAATATGTTGTTGAGAGCTAAGATACACGCAAGTGAGATAAGACAGTTGGTTAGGCTCACCCACCAACAAATGAACACATCAGGACGAAAACCAAATCACATCCACTACAATATTATCACTCCAACAGCAAACAAGACCACCAGCAGTGCCTTCAGGAGGCACTGATACACTCTTAGAAAAACCCAACTAATTACAAAACACACTAAGATCAACTAACCCGGACTTAACTTCAGAAAGAGACACAAAAGAGGGCCTATATTTTTGAACTAAGACATGAATTTCCTTCTGTATAGGAAACCGGCCCAATCCCCTATAGTTCAACATCAGTCCATTCATTTTCCATCAGATGGCTCTTCAAGGCTAGCCATCGGAGCCTCAGTACAATGGAGAGATAAAGTCGCCACATCTAGTCTAGCTTTTTTCTATCCACGTCTTGAGAATTCAGCGAAACGGACATTGGATGAATCTGCACTTCAAGCTTTCTCTTGCAAGGCAAAATAGCTGGCTGATCAGATTTCTTACCGGAATCTAGTTCCATGGAAGAACTAGAAGAAGGATAATGAGCCATCAGAAGAGCGTGCAGGTCCTCTGAAGAAACCGGGTGTGACATCGAGGTGCCTTCTATTGGAGAAGAAGGTGGAGCACGTGTGGGGGTGTTAGTCACCATGTTTAAGGAAGGTTTAGGCGATCCAGAAGGATTGTGCTCCAAAAGGGTAAAAGGAGGGTTGAGATGATGACTACTAAAATGCACCTCAGCTTCCGGTTGAGTACCTTGATTAATTTCACCAGTGTTAGTAAGATGATCATGCGAGTTCCTAGGGGCCCACTCCAAGATATTAGGAAACTTCGTTTGAAAAAGCATGGCAATTTTTACGAAACTCCTTTTTAAAGCTTCCCGTGATCCTTCGGCCAGAGGGTCACTGACAATTGAAGGGTCCACACGATCCACTCCAGATATTAGCAAGGCATAAGCTTCTTTAATATGTTTCACAAAGTCCTTTCACTTAGCAGGAAAGGCCACTGGAGGGATACAGTAAGGTAGCCCCAAAGGCTTAGAAGAAAGAGACGCTTAACTGGTAGCTATATATTGATACCTGCATGATTTTCTTGAGTGTCCCAACCGAATACAGTAGGAGCAAATGAGAGATGGTTTGAGCTTGTAAGCAAAACTGATGGCCATAGCTTCATCTTCAGATATTTGAAAAATAATAGATGGTACAAAATCTTGATTAAGTGGAATCACCAGTCTAGCAGCGGGAGCATACGGAGGGAGTCTGTCACCCTTTGGAATTTCAAGTTCAAGAACATACCCCACCTGGCTAAAGATAAGATGCAGGAGCTCATGATCATTGTGAAACCTAGCCCTAACCTTGACCCGGAAACCCTGTTGTTTGTAGGTCCGACAACCCGAAGTAAAGCAAGAAGTCAGCTTTGGGCCATTTCAGTAGAAGACTTGGCGGCTGGATTAGAATCCATGAGTGTTGATGTCAGTGTTCCATTTATGAAAACAGCATCCTGAAGAAGATTGAATTAGTTGATGGACTTGGAGTGCTCTCTGTATTGGTTCGAAGGCATTTTTACCTACTATGTAAGTCACTTGGTGTGTGCGCGAAACCCCTTTATGTTTGGATTTGATCTGAGCCTTCATTTCCCTGTTTTGGACTTGCTGTCCTGATTGGTCGACTCATTGGTCGACTAGACCAGTCGACCAATCCAATTGACCAATGGGTTCAGTTTTGCTAATTAGGTCTTTGCTTACTCTATTTAAGTCCAATCTCGAGTCTACTTTGTATTTTCTGCCTCCAAACTCTTTGGAACGTACCAGAGCCCTCTGCAAGTCATCTCCCTTGCATCCTTGGTGATTATCTTGACGGATCTTCGTCAAAACTCATGCTTCTACACAAAAAGGTATGTGATCATCCTCTTCTGTGTTTCATCTTTTATTCTTGGTTACTTTTCTTTCCTTTTCTGATTGAGGACAGTAGTAGTAATGTTGTATCTCTGTTGCAACCATCATTATACTCATTCCTTCTCTTTTCCT
The DNA here is from genome assembly GCF_041222555.1 of Hakea prostrata. Lineage (NCBI taxonomy): Eukaryota > Viridiplantae > Streptophyta > Magnoliopsida > Proteales > Proteaceae > Hakea > Hakea prostrata. The sequence goes on along the minus strand of NC_142606.1, from coordinate 69,757,729 downwards.
AAGGATCTAAAGCTTGGTGGATGATCTTCATCAAGATCATCACTCGCTTTTGAAGGAAAACTTGTATTCATTCACTTTCCTTATTTGGATTATTGTTCTTCAGCCTTAGATCTAATTTTCTTGAAGATCTATGATTGTTATTCATGATTCCTTTGTTACAATCAGTTATTCATCATCTTATTGTTCTTGTCCATGATCTTTACTATGAATTCTTCAAGAACCATGATTGATCTAATTATGGTAACTTTTTGTTTCCTAATTTGTAACTTGAAGACTTGATTCGATTAGTGTTTTGAAGTCCTCTATATACTAGTATGCTGCCATTGTAGTTTACCCCTTGTTTAGTAGCCTTTTGAACCTCCAAATTCGGTTCTATATTCTCAAAATTCTGATTTTTGTAGGCCTTTATCTCTGTTGGTCGACTCATTGGTCGACTGAGGCAGTAGACCAAGTCAATCGACCAATGAGTACAGTAACCTCATATTTGGTCTGTTTTGGATGTTTTGATATCTTTCTTTCTAGGTATCTTTCCTAATATGTTGTATACGCTTGTTTAGGACTTTCTTCCCAAGTTTAGTCAAGGTCTTACTTGATTCCCTAAGATTCCTTTGCGAGTTATATAAGGTAAGGATGGTTATTTCCTTAACTACATAGATTGCATATCTTAGTTTCTATATTTGAATCTTGTTAGTTTATTTCCTTAATTAGATTCTTACAATGTTATACTACTGTTGTACTATCTTGATTTCAGTAGCATTACTTGTTTATATTAAATTGATTCATGTATGATTTACTTACCAAATATATGCAAGTTATATATGCAAGTTATATATTATTATTGATTTCTTTCCATATATGAAGTTGCCATCTATGTGATGTTATGGATTGATGCTTGTGTATGCTTAAGTGTGGTTTGGAAAGGAGAGGTGTCCTTTTGACACTTCTGTCCTTAGACTACTACGGGAATATTATGGGATGTTTCCAGAGATGCCCTTTGACACCTTCCTAAACTGTTGGATGACATATTTAGGACTGTCTAGTAGTGTTTGGCTAGGATGTCCCGTTATGTCAGACCCTAATCGGAGGGGTATTGAGACCGAATGACCCGTGGTAGCAATGGGGATTCATGGGCGCTCAAGACCGGTAACCAATCCGTGAGAGGACAGGAATCACATTGTAGGGACCATTTATCGGTAGGGTTGCATATGGTTAGACTTGGGCTCACAGGCGCTCAAGACCGGTAACCAACCTGTGAGAGGACGTGAGAGCTTCCCGTTTACCATATGTGGATGACCTATAGGGTTGATGAGTCCGTAGTCAGGGACTATGAGGACTCTAGTGTGAAGGATACCGAAAAAGATCGCCAAGGGCGAGGAATGGACGTATCTGGATCTGACTTGATGTAACTGAGTAGGAGACTTGCATTTGGCTAGGCTTTGACCCTAAATGCGCCGGTACTTAGACCAATGGTGATGTGAGAGAGTGGTGACCTAACCCCCAACCATGGATTGTCACAAGGGATGCCGGACCCACTACCAAAAGGCGTTGTGTGTTGAGACCTTCCTAAAGAAGTACGGTGCTATGACTTAAAGCATGTCTGCCAATAGAGACCAGCATACATAGAGTTAGAATCATATTACATCATGTGTTTCATATCATATAGCATTTTACATTGCTTTGAAATCCTGCCATTTATGTTGTTATGGATTAACTGCCTTACTGAGTTTCTTTGAAACTCATTCCTTTTGTACAATATTTTGTCGACTACTCTACAGGTATTGATGACTATGAAAGTCAATTCGAGGAAGGGCAAACTGAAGAGGCGTACTACACGCAAGGTGCTGGCAACCATGAAGATTACATTGAGGATTCCTCAAGTGGTTTTGCTTGTTACCAGGATTAGCCCTGATGTGGAATGGGAACGTCTAAGCGTCATTGATGAAGTCTATGTTTATGAAGACGTTCTCTATAAAGTAGAATAGACTTTAGTTTAGTTTGCTTCAGTTTTCTTTCCTATTTTAGATACAGTTGTAATCTTTCTTTTGATTTACGAACTACTTTTCCGCTGGTTGTAGAGTGGGATTCCGCCTCACTTTACTTATTGATTTAGACATTTCTGATTGTCTTTCATACTCTGATGATATATGATTTATTCTTTCCTTATTTGGATCTTTTGTTTATCTTTTGCACATTGATTATTATTGTTCATGATTATGTTATTGTCTATATGGGAGGTTGATTACCTCGTACTTGATCTTCGGGGCTGTGGATCACACACTCGGGTATGCCAAGTAGGGTACCGGCTGGGTGGATGTGACAATCATAATATTGCCAGTGTAATTTTAAGATGTGAACCCACAATATAGCATAGTGGAAAGGAATCGAAGCCACTGGCTTCATAGAGTCCCACTGTTGAAAAACAACCAGATGCCCTTTAAAATTCCAGGGTTGAGTAAAAAGGATAAGGTGCATGGATTTCTCAGATTTGTAGGTGATAGAAAAGTGGTCATGCGCGCCTTCAACTAGGTGATAGCTCTCCACTTCAAACTTCTCCTCTTTCATGGCTCGGTTAATGAAATTTGATAAATCATAGGAAGTGATCATAATACCATCAATAACCCAGCCTATAAGAGTAAACTGTATCTTTTGCTGAATATCAACTCACTTTCCAACGGATAGGGAAATCTTAGTAGGAGGACGAACTGGGAAATCAAGCTTTGCAAACAGATACAGAAGATTCCTACCCGACCAGGTCTGACCTGGATGGGGCTCCACATGCTAGTTAATCGGGACAGATGCCGATCATCCATGACCAAAAGCGTAACATACGCCACATATGTAGCAATCATCCTTGATATAGAAGGTCAACTCAGCAGCTGATTGAATGGGACCAACGACAAGGAAGCATGATCCTAGGAGAAACAACAGCCCTTGTCGGGCAAACTTACCAAATACATAAAAGGTAACATTTACAATATAAAAGCATAGACATACCCCTCCAGTAAGCATCCAATACACTCTGAGTTTAATCTTGTGTAGCTTTTGCACGAGACCTCACTCTATTCGTCATCTGACTTTGCCATCAGAGGCGGCTACCCGGCATACAAGCCTGCCCGTATCTAACCTTTATTGCAGGGCTCATTGTCCCAGATACAAGATGAGGCTCAGTCGGATCCAGAAGTGTAATTGATCCGCATCACAAACTCTGCAACTAGCCAATCAGATGGAGTAGGTTTGGAGGAAGAAGAAGGGCAAGAAGCTGAGTACAGAACCATACCTTGAGCGCTTGTACGTGAGTGGAAATAAAGGAAACTATAAGTGCATGCAGAGGTAAGCACCTTAGTCTTGAAAACCCCTCTATATAGCGTCATTGAGACCAGTCTTAAAATTACATCAATATTAGGGTTAACTCAAGGACTCAAGGAGGTTGCCTTTTTCCATCCAAAAAAAAAAAAAAACCAATATCACCAATGACCATAATGGATATCAATACGACACAAATGAAGAAACCAAAACTGTTGATTTTAACCTCGCTCTTCGAGCTCAGAAGGCATGGGAACTTCTCAACCCCATAAACTCCCTATGGGGACTATTGATAAGACACAAGTATTTCAAGAATTGTACCTTTTTAGAAGCTTTGGCACCCCCAACAGCCTCATGGGGCTGGAAGTCGCTGATTAAAGCAAGGGATCTATTACATCAAGGACTATTTCTTCAAATTGAGGATGGTCTTCAAGTAAGCCTTTGGAACCTCAAATGGATTCCTAATCTCCCCCAAGACATTGGATGCTTTCCAGCAGCTCACTCTTCCATTAAAGTGTCTGAATTCATTATTCAGATACCGCATCTTGGAATCGGGAAAAAGTGTTCGCTTGGTGGCCTCCTGAGGTGGCAACAAAGATCCTTGGTATTCTCCTTCCACTTCATCCAACTGCAGATTGTCTCATTTGGAAGCTCCATTCAACAGGTATGTTCACTATGAGTTCGGCTTACCATCTAGCATCAACTTCCCTGAACATCCCTACCCCAACTCCCACCTTCAATTGGCTACAACTGTGGCATATCCCTCTTCCACCTCAGATTCTTTTTTTCCTTATGGAAGGCTATCCAAGGCAAATTACCTACAGAAGATCTATTGCTGGCATGAGGGTACAATGTACCCCCCCCCCAGTGCATCACTTGTGGTCATCCTAGTGCTTCTGTACAACACCTCTTTACCTCTTGTCCCTTTACCCTTCAATTATGGCAAACCTTGCACCTTATTCAGGGGGATCCATCCCAATCTTTTAGTTCACAATTGCAAGAACTTTTCTCTCAGTCTACCTCATCATCCACATACAATCAACAAGCCATACACACCCTCATAGCATTCTCGATTCGTTGGGGCTACTATAACCGTATAACCCACTCAACTCAAGAACCGAAGATACAGGATGCCGTACAACGACTACAACAAGCTATCATTGAATTCTCCCCTCCTTTCACCCCAACACCAGTTCAAGAATCATCAAAGCTTATAAAGTGGGAACCCCCAATGCCAGGGCAGATCAAACTCAATGTGGATGGCTCCTCTTTCTGATTCACATAGATATGGGATTGGCGGAGTGGCACGTGTTCATAACCATCAAATGGTCTTTGCTTTCGAACAAGGGATGGGATGTCAAGACTCTCTTATTTCAGAAGCACTTGCCATTTGAAAAGGCCTTTCTATTGCACTTGATTTTAATCTATTTCATGTCTGTGTGGAAAGTGATAACCAAGCACTAGTATTCTCCATCCTCAATCCAATGTCCCGCTACAACTGGAAAACCATCCACTTGATCAATGACATCCTCACGTTAGCTGCATCTTTCACCGAATACACGTTCTCGCATATTCCTAGAGAGGCTCACTTTGTGGCGGACAAGCTTGCCAAGTCTGCAGCAGTATCCCAAGGTTGGTTTGTGTATCAACATTCCCCACCCCCACCCCATTTTTTATCTTGGGTCATACTCTTTGATTCCCTTATGTGTAAGCTTCCTAGAGATTCCTCCTTCGGAGTGTTTAGTTTTTTCCTCTTCGGAGTGTTTATTTTCTTCAACCTTCTTCGCCCTCTTCATCTTATCTCATTCACCCTCAAATCTGTAACTGAACTTCTCCCCTTCTAATCCAGATTTCCAATCACTTTCTCCCTTTCCGCTACCCCTGTCCATCGTTTTATTTCCCTAACTTTTCCTCTTCCACTTTCCCTTTCTATTTCCTTGATTTTCTACTTTTGGGCGAGTTCTACTCGTTTGTGTGTTGGCTCTAAGTAATGGAGCCTAGAGCAGATCACACTACAGAGGAGGAGTTCGATTCCGAACCCATATCTGTGGATGAATCCATCGAAGATCGAGCGACGGTTTTGCGGGCTAATACTCTGGTTGGTAAAGTTTTACCCGGGAAGCAATATCGGAAGCAGGCAGCCACGGAAGCGTTACCGAAGGTCTGGAATACCTGTATGCCAGTGGCGGTGACGGATTTACAGGAGCATCAATTTCTATTCAAGTTCCATCATGAGAGGGATATGCAGAACGTTATGGAGGAAGGTCCATGGTCTGTGGGGGGTAATCTCATTGTTTTGGAACCATGGCAAAAGGATGCTCATTGGAAATTTGATTCGGTTGAGTTTTGGCTTCAACTTCATGATATCCCTTTTGATCTGTTGTCTTTAGAACTTGCCTGTCAACTAGGGGAAAGCCTTGGGGTACCTCTGAAGGTGATGCTGATTCAAGGAAATCAGTTTGGAAGTAGGGTGGAGTATTTGCGTGTTAGAGTCAAGGTAAATATCAATAAACCATTGAAAGCTTGTTTGCCGCTCAAGAGAAGATCAGGTGTTGTGTTAAAGGTAATGATTCGTTATGAAAGACTTCCATTATACTGTACAATTTGTGGCTTATTGGGTCATGAAGAAGGGCGATGTTCTATGCTTTTTCAAGAACCTCGGCGAACTGGAAGTGGTAGTTTAATGGAGGTGATGACTGGTAAGAATATGGCTGAACTGCGTGCTCCTAGTCCGGACCAACGTCTCATTGCTCAGGCGGCCAAACTGAACTTTCTTGACTCAGAATATTATCAGAAAAAGTATGTGGCAGCGCCGGCACCGCTGCGAAGCACTAATGTAGTGATCGGAGAAGAAAGCAGAGGGGGGCAGAATCAGGAGGCGGTTGGGACAGTTGTCAGTTTACCACGTATTCTGAGTACTCTGCAACAAGCAATACAACCCCGCGTGCCTAGCACTACAGAACAACATCCTCAAGGCAATTACCAATATCAAATTGGAGATGGAGAGAATCAGGTACCAATGATAGGGCATCGTACTCAAGCTCAGGATGAGGATGAGCCTGCTGTAAATTTTTCTATGCAGACTATGCATATTGCATCCTTGCTGTCAAAGATGATGTCCCAATCAGGTATGTTGTTACCCTCAGAATCCCCACTTGGTCTAACAGGTAAATTGCAACCTAACATTTCCCTAGCCATGCCTTTTCCTGTACAAGAAATCCCTAATCTACCCTCCAGCTCGACATCTTTTTTGGCAGCTAATACAGCTGGGACCATTGCTTTTCAAAATCAATTGTTGTCGGCCTGTAATGTGGGAATACCTCCTTCAAGCACCCATAACCCAAACCCGACAACTTCCCAAACCCTGAAAATATTTTCTAATCAAATAGAGAACCCGGAACCACTTTTTGACCCGAATACTTACCCCCCACTCCAGATTGATCCGCCTGTTTCTTCAATTAATATTTTCCAACCTTCACCAACCCATCAACCCATATTACCTTTGCAGCCTCCGTCAGAAGAGAGTTTCAAAATTCAAACCGCAGGAAAAGCTGGACGGAAGAAGAAATCAATAACTGAATCTCTACATCTCAAGAGCAAGCCGAAGAGACAAAGGAGAAGTACCAGAGTCATGGGGAATAGCTTGTCACAGGAGGAGAGCAAAGATTTGGTTGAGCATTTTTTAGAAGACAACCCCGTAATGGAAGCCGCAGCGCTCCATTACGGGAAGCAATGAGAATGTTATGCTGGAACTGCAGGGGGTTAGGGAGACCTCTGTTGTTCCGAGAGCTTAAAAACATCTCCAAACAAGAGTCCATTGAAGTGATTTTCATCATGGAAACTAAAAATAGAGCAGCAAAAGTGTGCCATTTTGCAAGGAGTTTAAAATTCCAGAATTCTTTTATTGTTAATCCAATTGGCTTGGCAGGTGGTTTAGTTATTATGTGGAGAAATACTGTCACCCTTAACATCCTTCATAATTCCTTTAATTTGATCGATTGTCGAGTTGCTTTATCTGATGGCAGAACCTATTATCTCACTGGAGTGTATGGTGATCCTAATAGACACAGGAGAAAAGCTATCTGGGAGGAGGTAATTCAACTTGCAACAAACAGACAGGCTGGATGGTTGTGTTGGGGCGATTTTAACTCTGTTCTCAAATGGGCTGAAAAGGAAGGAGGAAATAGTATTAATCCTGGAAATGCAGCGGATTTTCGAAACATGATCGATAGATGTGGCCTAATTGAATTGGATGCTAAAGGGCCCAAGTTTACCTGGAGTAACAAGCGACAAGGAGACAACCGAATTAGGGAGAAACTCGATCGGGCTTTTTCAAATATTCAGTGGCGTATCGAGTTCCCACAGGCAGAAGTCAAGGTGATTCCTTCTGTTTCTTCAGATCATGCTTTCCTAATCCTCAATACAGATAAAAAATACAGTAAAGGTGTGCGCTCTTTTAAATTCCATTCAATGTGGCTACAACATGAAGATTGTCAAAGATGTGTTGTGGAGTCATGGTCGAAGCCGAGGTTGCAACAAACTCAATCACTTTTATCTATGAAACTGGTTGGATGTGCTGAAGATTTACAACATTGGAACAAGGAAGTATTTGGTCTTGTTGAGGAGAAACTATTGACATTTCAAAAAGAATTGGCTGCTCTTCAAGCTAAGAATGGAATTGACATGGACCAGGGGCGTGAGGCTGACCTGAGGATGTTAATTGAACAGTATTTATACTATGAAGAAGAGTTATGGAGGCAAAAATCAAGATGTGATTGGCTAAAAGGAGGAGATCAAAATACTAAGTATTTTCATGCAAGCACTATGCTCAGAAGACAGCACAACAGAATTTCAAAATTGAAGATGGAGAATGGGAATTGGACTCAATCAGAATATGATGTATATGAGGAAGTTTTTCAATATTATTCTGCTATTTTCAAGGCTGAAGGAGTGAATATAACAGACATGGAGTATGTGCTAGAGGCTGTCCCGGAGGTGATTTATGCGGAAGATAATCAATTTCTGGGTCATACACCTACAAAGGAGGAGGTTAAAACAGCCCTGTTTGAAATGAGTCCCCTCAAGAGCCCAGGAACTGATGGTTATCCCCCAATTTTCTTTCAAAAATTTTGGGAATTAATTGGGGATGACCTCTATACTTTTATACTAACGTTTTTTTCTACAGGTAAATTAGAAGGAGGTTGTAACATCACTCAAATCTGTCTCATTCCTAAGACAACGACGACGAGTCCATTGAGCATTTTCGCCCAATCAGCCTCATCAATGTTTCTGTGAAGGTTATATCTAAGATCCTGGCATCCAGATTGAAGCTATTACTCCCAAATTTTATTGACCTGCTGCGATCGACTTTTGTTCTGGCGGATCAATCTCGACAATGTGTTTACAGCTCATGAGGCGTATCATTATCTAAAGCAAAAGAAAAAAGGTAAGAAGGCTTATGTTGCTGTTAAGCTTGATTTAAAGCGTGCATATGACAGGATTGAATGGTCTTTCTTACGGAGTTTGTTGGGCAAAATGGGATGTTGTAGTAAGGTAATTGGGTTGATTATGGAGCTGATTACTACTGTCACATATAATATTTTGGTTAATGGAGGAGAAAGGTGTTCGGTGGTTCCTACAAGAGGCATAAGACAGGGGGATCCGTTGTCACCAGCTTTATTCATTATTTGTGCACAAGCTATGAGTTATCTCATTCGGCGAGAGGAGGATTTTCAGCACATTAAAGGTCTGAAAATTCGAAACCGTACTATAAACATTTCACATCTTCTTTTTGCCGATGACAGTATTCTTTTTTCAGAAGTTGGGCTGCAACAGGTCTTCAATTTGAAAGAGATTCTGAAGAGGTTTTGTTATGCATCCGGGCAGCAAATAAACAAGCAGAAATCTTGTTTAACTTTCAGCAAAAATACTCCAGGGAAGATTAAAAGATGGTTTGGCAGGATTTTAGGTATCAAATATGGGGAAGGACCGTCTAAGTACTTGGGGCTGCCATCAGAGTTAGGCATCAACAAAGCTCAACTCTTCCAGGTGCTCGTAGAGAGGCAAGCATCCAAACTCAGCGGTTGGGCACAGAATTATTTAACACATGCTGGGAGGGAAATCTTGATCAAATCTGCTGCTCAACCGGTGGCTAATTATAGTGCTATGCATTTCAAGTTACCTAAATCCATAAACAACAAGATGAGGAAACAGCTTGCCAATTTTTTCTGGGGTGGATCTGCTGAATCACATTCTATACATTGGTATTCTTGGAATAAGCTTACCTATAGTAAAGCTGAAGGAGGTGTAGGGCTCAGAGAACCTGAACTACAGAATTTGGCTTTATTGTCTAAGGCAGCTTGGAGATTGTATACTAACCCAGATTGTGAGTGGGCTAAGCTGATGAAGGCGATTTACCATCCTCATACAGATGCTTTGAATGCAAGGCTGGGCTCCTCCCCATCTTGGGGATGGAGAAGTATTTGGGAAGGTTTACAAGTGGTTAAAAAGGGCTTAATCTGGAAAGTGGGAAATGGGGAGAAAATCAACATAGCTACAGAGAGGTGGGTGCCAGGAGTGGAAACTGGAATGGTTCATTTGGTTGTTGATGATAACCCCGCTATTTTCAACGTTGAGCATCTCATAGATCCAATATTGGGGGCGGTGGAAAAGGAGCTGATTCAACAATTGTTCTCGAAGGGGGATGCAACAGCGATTCTCAATATACATTTACCTACTCATAGCAGGGGTGATCGTTTACTTTGGGGAGCAGCAAGGAATGGGGTATACTCTGTCAAATCCACATATCTAATGTTGAAACATGAGAAAGAACTAAAAGAAAATTCCCAGGCTTCTTCATCATCAAACAGTAGGTGGGAGTCTACATCTACACAAGTGTGGAAGACTGTTTGGAACCTTAATGTGATGCCAAAGGTTAAATCGTTCTTATGGAGGGCGGTGGGAGGAGGAATAGCATCTGGAGACGGTCTAGCTACTCGAAATCTGACTTATGAGATAAGCTGTCCAAGATGTAATGAAGAGAAGGAAACACCAGAACACATATTACTTAGATGTCCATATGCTAAAGCGGCTTGGTATGGCAGCATGCTGTCCTATAGAATTCCTCAACTTGAAGGTTTCAACTTGCAAAATTGGATTCAATCATGGGGTCATTGGAGCATATTGGGGAAGGAAATTGAGGAGGATCTGAAACGCTTCTCAGCGTGCCTGGCATGGGCCTTATGGACTGCAAGAAATGAATTCATTTTCGATGGGTCTAACATTTCGCCAATGCAAGTAGTGGAGTCCGCAGCTGTAAAGGCGGAGGAGTATAAGAAAGCCAACTTACATCCTCGATCTTCTACTCCTTCTCAACGTCACCAACAACCAATGCGATGGAGACCCCCAGCTATTGAATGGCTTAAAATCAATTGTGATGCCTCATGGAAAAAAGGACTTTCAATTGGAGGTTTGGGAGTAGTGTGTAGGGATCAATCAGGTGAACCCCTTTTTGCCATTGTTGAAGCCGCAACTTTTGGTAGCAGCTTTGAAGGTGAGGCGTTGGCTCTCCGAAGAGGTATGACTGAGCGGTAAACTTGGGTTTCACTAAGGTAGCTTTGGAGTCTGACTGCCTTGCTCTTATGGGTCTTCTTCAGTATGGGTCTTTCATGGGCCCAGTTCCTCTTCAACCCATTTTAGATGATATAGAGTTTTTGTCAAATAGGTTTGAGGAATGTACTTTTCGTTTTATTCCTAGGGAGGCTAACTCAGTAGCCGATACCCTAGCCCGGAAGGCATTGTCGCATGGGAGTATGACAATTTTGCCTGAGTCCAGTCCGTGGTTGAGTGATCTTTGTAATCATGATTCCATGAGTTCTTCTGAATAAATTTATATTTCACCAAAAAAAAAGGGAATTTTAGTATTTTTTTTTTTAAATATTTATTTTTTTTTTTTTAAAAAAAAGAAGATGTGGTTGTATTTGTTTTTTTTTTTTTTTTTTATCTTTTTTATTTCATATCATTGACAAAAGAAAAAAAAGGAGAGGAGATCATCAAATTTTTTTTGGTGTTGTTTTGTTTTTGTGTCCTCCTTTCCCCCCCCCCCGCCCGGGGGTTTTTTGTTTTGTGGTTGGCCGCGCCCCATCGGGGTTTTAGGTTTTTTTGCAAGTGGATTAGATTTTTTTTAAATGTTTAAGATATAATTATAAGAAACTGATAAGAAAATGATTAATTAAAATTCAATAAAAATACAAACGATTCTTTTGATCAAGTAGCATTAATGTATGCCTAACTGACTTTGCGTGTTCAACGAGAAATATAAGTAAAGAAGTATATATATATATATATATATATATATATATATATATATATATATATATATATATATATATATATATATATATATAATGTAATTAAATAATAAGAATGGGGTGGGAATTCCTAGGAAAACTAAGCACGGATGCATGTGAGTTGCTCTACTTGCTTGACGATTTATGATTACTGGGTATTCACTCGCATTTTCCTTTTCAGAGGTTCTGATCTTACCAGTTTCCTATTCTCAATCAAGCAATCAGTTTCATAATGGCTTCATCTTCTCAACAAACCTTTTCTTCTGATTTCCCTTATGAAGTGTTCTTGAGCTTTCATGGCAACGATGTTCGTACTGGTTTTGCCGATCACCTCTACCATGCTTTAGTTAGAGTTGGAATTCGAACATTTAGGGATGCTGAAGAATTGGAGCCGGGAAAAGAGATTGCTTCGAATTTACTCGCGGCAATCCGGCAATCAATGATCTCTATTCCCATTTTCTCAATGAACTATGGGTGTAGCAAATGGTGCCTTAATGAGCTTAAGGAGATTTCTAAATGCAGAAGAACAAGGAATCAGATCGTATTGCCCATTTTCTACAAAATTGAACCGACGAACGTGCGAAACCAGACTGGGGAATATGCAAAGGCCTTTGATGAGGAACACCCAAACAATTTCAACCAGGAAACAGTGCAAGAGTGGCGAGATGTTCTGCAAGAGATAGGGAAATTGGATGGACGGCATTTAAAGGAAGGCTTGTAAGTACAATACTTCCATTTTGTTAAATTGTATATATTTCTCCCATATGAATTCATAATAAGGTTGGTCAACATGGGTTGGATGAATGAAGAATAATCTGGGTTTAGAGTTACCCGAGAAAGAATTTTAGGGCTAAGAGACAAAAATATGTGAAATAATATTTATAATTTTTCTTTACCCTATTTGTTATTTTTTTTTATCTTCGTGAAGAATTTTGATGAAAAAATAATACCAAGATTGAATCACATAATGGAACTTCATACTATACTATACATCAATTCACTTCTAGTTTTCTTTTATATTGAATATTTATTTAATTTTTTTTTCTTTTATGAAAGTTATTCATCACCCTATTTATTTATCATTGTCTTGTTTGAATTATACAGGCATGAAGGGGCTTTAGTAAAAGAAATTGTTATGATAGTTTCAAATAAATTGAACAAGAGACTTGTGGATGTTGTTGATGACCTAGTTGGAATCAAATCTCATATTGAAAAAGTTTTGAAACTATTGGAGATTGAATCTGAGGTCAAAAAAATTGTGGGGATCCATGGATTCGGTGGCATTGGGAAAACAACAATTGCTAGGGCTGTTGGCAATGCAGTCCTCAATAAATTTGAAGAATATGCATTCATTGAAAATGTCCGAGAGAATGCTGAAAATTTTGGGATTCACTATCTACAAAACCAACTTATCACAACTATCATAAAAGATGGGAGTCCAAATATTGTTGATGTGGATACTGGAATTAAAGTGATCAAGCAAAGATTGTGCCAAAAGAAAGTTCTTGTCATTCTTGATGATGTGGATCAAGATATTCACACAAAGTCTTTAATTGGAGATGGTGGATGGTTTGGTATGGGAAGCAAGATCATTATCACGAGTAGGGATAAGGATATTTTAACTTCCCGAAATGCTGCAATTTATGAGCCCGACATGATGAATTTAGATGATTCTCTCAAACTTTTTAGCCATTATGCATTTAAAAGTGACCAGCCACTAGGAGATTATTTGAATCTTTCAAAAGCATTGGTAGAAATCATTGGAAGGCTTCCCTTAGCTCTTAAAGTTATAGGTTCATCTTTATTTTTAAAGAATGAATTAATATGGAAAGATACGTTGAAGGAATTGCAAAAGGTTCCCAACGGTGATGTTATGGAAAGATTGAAAATAAGTTACGATGGATTGGAAAATCCAGAGCAACAAATGTTTCTTGACACTTCATGTTTCTTTATCGGCATGAAAATAAATATTGCGTGTTACATATGGGAAAGCTATGGTTTTTTCCCTCATAAAGGACTTGATATTCTTTGTTCAAAGTCTTTGATAACGATCAATGAAAATGATGAACTGAGGATGCATGATGTGCTCCGAGATCTTGGAAGATGCATTGTTCATCGAGAGAGTACAAAGCCGGAGGAACGTAGTTGAATATGGTCTAAAGAGGAAGTCTTGGATGTAATTGTCGGACAGAAGGTATGTATTCAATGTATATTGTTATCTTTGTGATGATTATGTAAATTAGTTATTTGAGGGCTTTACTAATTTTTGGGATGGGGCTTGTCAGAATAATTTAATTTTAACATTTAAATTGAAAGTCATTTCTTTTGCAGGGAGCAAACAAGTGTTTAGGACTCACTATTGACTTCGAATGTGAATCAAATGATGAACATTTGATCATTAAGGGCCTTGGTGCAATGGCTGAATTAAGATTACTCAAACTTGGTGGTACACAAATCTTGGGTAAGTGTAGAAATTCTTTTTCAGAATTGAGATGGCTTAGTTGGGAAGGATGCGCCGATAACTCTTCCTCAAAACTAAGACAACTTAGTTGGAGAGGATTTTCTAGACGATTTGCACTAACAAACTTTTGTCCAAGAAAACTAGTTGTTCTTGATCTATCATACAGTCAAATCACTGAGGGTTGGATTGGTTGGGACTATATCAAGGTTTCTCTCTCCCACTCTTTTCTATTTAAGTGTGTGAATTTTCAAGCAATCATTTAAAGAAAATGCAATTTTGAATTTTCTTTCTTTCAATTACTAATTTGCAGATGGCAGAAAAATTGAAAGTTCTGACGCTTGAGTCTTGCAGCATGCTATGTGGCACACCTGACTTTTCAGGAAATCCACTTTTGGAGGTATTGAGTATGGCAGATTGTGATGATTTGGTTAGGGTTGACCCATCTATTGGTCATCTCAAGAATTTGGTCGCTTTAGACATGAAGAACTGCGGAAAGGTGGTGGATCTCCCAATCTGTGAGTTGACATCTCTTGAGACACTCATTCTATCTGGGTGTTGGTCTTTGAACATGTTACCAGATAATTTGGATCAAATGACATCCTTGACAACGTTGGACATAAGTTGCAACTACGAGGTCCTAAGTCTTCCATCAAGCTTGACTAGAGTTAGTTTTTATGATTGTAGTTTGCTTCAAGATATTCCAAATCTTCCCCCACGTTTAACCACCCTAGAATTCAGGGGGTGCCACTCACTTCAAAACATAATGTTAGGTTCCCTTTCAAGTTTGACCACCCTAGAATTCAGTGAGTGTAACTCACCTCAAAACATAATGTTAGGTTCCCTTTCAAGTTTGACCAGATTGTCAGTTGGACTTTGCTATTCAGTTAGACACGTATCGGATCTTCCGTCAAGTTTGAGAAGCCTAAATGTTTTCCTTTGCCCTTCATTGGTAATGCTATCGATTGCATCAGGAGGACACTTGAGAAATCTAAAGACATTAGAACTTAAATCTTGCAAGAGCCTGGAAGAGATCGAAGGTGCCGATGAGGAATTGGAGTCTTTGGAGCAGTTTAAAATCTATGACTGTGCATCATTGAAAAAGTTACCGAAATTGAGTTCTTCCAAAAAACTATTGTGCATAAACATCTCTACGACTAACATCTCAAATTTTGAAGGTGAAGGGATGGATTCTCTTGAGGAGTTGAACATAAGGCATTGCAAATTGCTCAAGAAAATGCCATACATGAGGGACTCGAAACGGCTGAGGGAGTTACACATTCGGGGCCAAGAATTAACCGAGATTGAGCGCCTTGAGGGCTATGACTCTTTACAAAAATTATCTATTTGGGCCCCATCATTGAGAATGTTACCAGATGATATCTCAACTTTGAAGAACCTGAGGACTTTAGATATCTGTAATTGTTGCTCGATGGAAATATTACCCGATCTTTCTAACTTAAAACAGTTGAGGGAATTGCAAATTTATAGGTGCGACAAGTTATCGGAGATTCAAGACCTTGACAGATTGGAGTCCTTGCAAGCACTAAATCTGAGATTTTGCAAGAATTTGGAAATATTACCGGATCTTTCCAACTTGAAAAAGTTCTGGTATTTAGAAATCGAGGGATTTCACAACTTATCCCAAATTCTTGGACTCCACACGTTAGAGTCCTTGCAACGATTGGTAATAAATTACTGCTCCAATCTAGTCCAGATTCACGATCTCGCTCGATTGAGAAGCTTAAAGAATCTGCACATTGATAGATGTTCCTCCTTGGAAACATTACCGGATCTTTCAAACTTGAAGGAGTTGCGGACTATATGGATTGGAGCATGTCACAAGTTACCTAAAATTCCTGGCCTTGATGGATTGAGGTGCTTGGAAGATTTTGCAATAAGTTATTGTGACAATCTAATTGAGATTCATGGTCTTGAAAGATTGAAAAGCTTAAAGACTCTATGCATTAAGCGGTGCCACTCCTTGAAAAGCTTACCAAAAAGCTTGAAGAACTTGAAGACGGCATCTATTGAAGGATGCAAGCACATACCCGATATTGAACGTCCATGAAGGTAAAATAACAATCGTCTGTTATTCTTTGTTTTGAGCAATCAATTTGCATTATGTTCCTTTTGATTTTTGGTAAGGATTTGCCTTATATCATGCACGTACAAGTTTTTCAAAAGAAAAACTCCCCATTTATAGAATGAGTTTGTAGGTTCCACCTGTTGCCATGTATAAAAAAAAAAATTAAGAAGGGGGAAAAATGAAAATTTTCAATGACTAAAAAAGATGGGGCTCTACCCCAGTTCATGCTAATGTTACAATGAATGAGGAGTATTAGAGCAAGGCAAAATGGTTTTATGACAAATCTACTACATAAATTGGAGTTTTGTGAAGACAACATCAAATTTCAGCAAGGTGATACTAATAAGTTTTGCATGGCTTTATTCCACTTAGAATCTTGCATCTCACACTTTAGTTCATTGACAGGAAATGAAGGAACAGAAATATTTGAAATGAAAAGTCTCCAAACTGTCTTGATGTTGGTGAAGCTGCAAATGATGACTACTCTGGTTTCCATGAATCCTATAATGTAAATGGGCATCTTCCAGACTTCCCAAGGTATTCAATTCTAATCAAGGTTATTCTCTCTAGTCCTAGTTTTTTATATATAAGGTTAGGATGCCCCCATGAAATCTCATGACATATAAATTGTACAGGGGAAGAAATGAGGGAACAAAAATAACGTACTCATTGGTGATGATCAATGTGAGGACGACAGATCGAAATGCATAAGGTTGTTCTAGTTAATTTTAGGCTACATCTTGGGGATGTTTCTTCTATTCATTAGTTGCCAGTTGTGAAGTGTGGGAAGTATGGAGGATACAATTGAGGAGTAACTTGGGAACCTGTTTGATTTGTACATGAAGTTTAAAATGCTTTACAATGCTTTTGTATAGTTTGATTCCTTTATCTCCACATTTTCTTATGTTAACATTTGAAGTTTAAATGCTTTACAATACTTTTGTATAGTTTAATTCCTTTATCATCAGATTCTCTTATATTAACATTTTTATATAGGTGGCACTGTAAATCACTAGTGTTTCTTTTTGTTTGATCAGCATATATACTGGAGTTGTATTGACCTGCGAGGAAGGGGATCTATTGCTTGTTACAGAGGTCTATGAAGTGTTAAATTCAAGGTAATTTTTCCAAAACCCTGTTAGATTATATGATGTAGTTGCACTCCTACATAAATAAATCAGTATTTTTTTTCTTTTTTTGAGGGTTGGGGGGGGGGGGGACCTATCTAACAAGAGCATGAAAAGTGACATGGGCATGGGATCAATTCAATGTAATTCAGTCTGATCTTTTATTATTGTTGGGATCTTTTATTTCATCATGGGATTAGTCTTATGTACCACATAACCTAGATGCCAAAATCTGAGTGACTTCTTTGAAGACTATCCATTATTGGGTGTTGGGAGTGAGTTTGCCAGTAAGCCATAACTGAGGCTTCTGAGATTCAGTTGGAACTAGCCTTGAAAAAGCAAGCAACTGAGTTTTACAGTCTCTAGGAAAGGTATTGATGTATATACAGCAACTCAATCTGGTAGTTGGGTAGGAAAAACTGGATAAAATAAATGACTCATTGTAATGAGAATGAAGTGTGTTTAAGCCAGACTAGTCAGCAGTTTGGTCTTCTCAGCTGACCCAATATATCCTTTCTGTATCCTTGATTTTACTCCACCAAAATTGCCTTTTAAGGTGATTCATCTCACTAGCATCACATCCTTATCTGGGCGTGGAACTCAGCACATGTTAGAAAAAGGAGCTAATACTGTATGACCATTCAAGCTACAGGACCTTTTAGTTTTAATGGCAGTTGTACTGTGAAACACTTCTAGATTCTTTACTAATCACAGTGAAAAGCAGTCAATACATTGAAATTCATTGTGAGTTACAATAACCCAACTTGTGAGGAGGAGTAATCTATTCCTTGTTAGGGAGGTATATGAAGTGTTAATTAACTTCCAAGTAATTGAAACAGAACCTGCTGAATATTGTGTTGTTGCACTAGACGCAGAAATCTTCTGCGAGAGGGGGAACCTATCAAACAATAGAACGAAGAGTTACTAAATGAGGTTACCCTTTCTCCAAATTTAAGTTGTTTCTTAACCCTTTTTTGTGAATCTATATTAAGATCACAGTATAATGTTCTTACTTCTTTATTTTTTTAAATCAAGCTTGTTCCTATGTATTTGTTTAAAGTGGAAGTGAAGATTGTTATTAGTGATGCACCTAATCTTCTAGAAAATTTAACCATTGGTTTCAAGTTTTCTTGTCTTTCTGTCTAGCATTTATGTGTGTTTGTCATACAGCGTTTTGAATTTTGAATCATATTTTCAAAACCAGACCATTCATCAGGCCTGTTCAGTTTAAGAGAAATTACACCAAAACCTTGTGTTTTCTGTTGAATAAACATTTTTCCCAATACTTTCAACATTGTACCTTGAGTAAATACCCAGAATTCTACAAACAGAGTAGGTGAGTGGTGCTTCAGTTCAATGAAAATTGTTGAGGGTACCAAAGTAAAAATGGAGTAGATTCTGGAGACCCTATCTAAGTAAAGAGTAGTATTTTGTTTGAGTCAAGTATGAACCTGGTTTTAGTATGATTTGTAACGCTATGGATGATGGATTATATTCAAATGGATAGATTAAATGACCAAAGTGATATCACTTGCTTCTGTTATGCTCCTTATTATGAACTGTGACTACTTTTTTGTTATTAGTTGGATGATCTATTGTGAGATTTTTTTTTCCTGTTTTTCTTTTTCAATGTTGGCTTTCTACAATAATTGGGAATTAAGGATGATAACACATAGTGATTTTCCTGTAGGTATTGGGAGGAACTCCAACTAGAGGCACCTATGCTCAATTGTTTAGAATTGAAGTTCCAGTGATTAACAGGTAATCTCATCACCTCCATGTGAATTGTTAAATAATAAGCTCTCAATTCATTTCACTAGTTAAACATGTTCTGTTCTTGACCCTCTACATTGTCGCTTTCACTTTTCCCCTTCAGTGTCCCTGAAATCACTCCTTATCTGCTGGTGTATATACAGGTCTTCAGGCACACAGCAGACTTACCTGGAAGGGAAGCCACAATCAAACTTCAATACCAATTGCACTTTCTCCATAAATGATCTAATATTTGAACTGTTTGCAATGAGCCACTGCCACATGAGGAGATGACAACAGGCAAGGCTGCATTGTGGCATCATCTTTCATTTACAAGGAGAGAATGAGTGAGGAATCATTCTTGAATTCTTGAGCTGATAACTGATCCGGGCCAATTCAGAGCAAGTAAGAAATCATCTTCAAGTTTATGAGCATCACTTTCCTTTATCATACAGTTCGACCCTGGCCAGAAGCTGCTCAAATATGTGGGTATCTTGTGGATGGGGATCTCGTGAATGAGCTTTCTCCACGTCAAAATACTGGCTCTCAAACAAATATATTTCCAGCCAGGACAGTTCTTCCTCTCATTGAAAGAACAGATTTGTTCCTTTCTTCCTAAATGTGTACATAGAGAATCCAAAAACAATGTGTGCCATAACCTCTGGATAAGCTTTTTGAAGTTCTGATGTCCATTTCCTCTCGAACTCCCTGCATTGAAATGCTGTTTCTGTCTGGCATTTGTAGAAAAAAAAGATGCTAGACACTTGTGACCAATATGGATTGAGTAGAAATTAGTTTGGGCCAACTACTCTTTGAAACAATGAGCAATGGACTTCCCTTTAAATTTGTACATCATCCAGCCACTGTAATATATGGAGTTGAGCACCAGCAATGAAGACTCAGCTATGATATATGGAGTTGAGTCTGAGCAATGAAGATTGAGCTAAGTTACTAAACAACTGTAACTACTAGTTGTTTATACCAGAATTCTCATATTGAATTCAAGATCAATTTTGCTTACCATCTTCATAGTTAAGAGTTTTTTACAGGTGACCCCCTAACCCTATAGGCACTCCACTTTAGTTCCAAAAATTACTGGTGGTCCACTTCAAAAATTACAAGTTACCCATAGTTTGGGTTTGATTTTGTTGAGTCATTAATATTTTGAATGTGAAATGACCATAATGTCTTTTGGTGTAGTGAATTGACTGAGTTACCCTCCCGTACCCAACACTTAGGTGGGTGAAGGGAGAATCCTCTTTCTGCACCTAGTCGGAAACTACCCACCACCGCTGGGAGTCAGCACACCTCTCCCTGTTGGTGACCGCTGCCCCCCACCTTCCCCCTTCCTCCTGCCGGAAATTACCCACCATCATCATCTTTCATCCTCATCTAATGGTAGCAGAGGAAAACCCTAACCTAATCTCATGTTCTCTTTCATTTTCAAAGTGGAGAAAAATGCAGAAATTGTTGTAGGACATAAAGCGGAAGGTGGAATCACACCGTAGCAAGATCTGAGGATCAAAAAAATTTAGGTACCATCCCTCTCTGTTAAGTCAACGTCTTCAATTTTTTGATTGTTCCTGTAGGTAAAACTCTACATATCTCTATTTGATAATAGAAGGAGAAAGATCCTTACCTGGATTAGCTTTCCCAAAATAGAATTACCACAGCGTAAGTTAATTTGGATCCACGCCGAGTTCCTCCACGAACTCGTCACCAGTTTGATTCCACAATTTTTAGGAGAGGGAATAAATTCCACAACCCAAATACCGTATGGATAGATGGTATAAGATTGAGATCCAAAGCAAGGAGAAGAAGATCCTTGAACACTTCTTTTTTTAGCATTTCTTGGAGAGAGGGAGAGAGCGGCCTTTCTTAGAAAACTCACGTATCCGTAATGTGATCTTGCTAGTGATGTGTTACCAAAATATATAACCCTATATTTCGTAACTGCCCAAAAGTTGAATTTTCAATTTTGTCCTTGGACATATAATTATATTAATAATTAATAAATCTCAACAGTTCCCATAACTAATTATAAAGTTGGTTAAGGCATTTTAAAATATCAGAGGACAATGAGAGATAAGAGTTCACCCTTTTTTAGAATCCATATGGAATTTTTTAAGACGACAGTAAAAGAGTCATTAGAGGGTAAGTACAGAGAACAGGTAGATATTTTTCCTTTTCTTTTCTATGTATCTTCTTGGCATTACTAGTAAACTTGGAGAATGTACATATCAAAATGCAAGAACTCACCCAATCTGAAATTCTAAGGTGGAAGTGGGTAGGTGTTGGCCATCAGGAGTGCGCTCTTGGAGGCTTCACAACATGGGCTAAGCTACCTTCTCCCAGTCAGTGATCCAACTTATCTTGCAACCGAAACTTCCCATCCCCATTAGTCTCTCAAATGTTTTGTCTGATGTAAAGCATTAAGACTATTAAGTAATGTTGAAGACTGGAAGAAATCCCAGCTTGTGTTTGAAGGACACAACACAAGTTTTTTCTTTATATAATAATTTATCATATATAACACAAATTAAATCTTCTTAGTGTGGGAATACTACAGGAAAATAAAGGATCTCACCAAATCTACCCTAAACAAGGAAGCCTTGAATATCTACTTTCTACTGAATCTGTCTGACAGTACTCTGTCTCAAGTTGGAGCATAGCTATGTATCATGCCAACATGGCAATAATATTACTTAACATCTTGACACTTAAGCTCCTTGTAAGCACATTAGGCAACCGCTGATTAACTAAGGTAACAAATGTAATCTAGACTAGCTTAATCTCGAACTTTTTGTCAACAGAACTTGTGGAGTCCTTCGAGGGCAGACTTGGACCCATCTACACTAATTTGTACACCATTAAATCTGCTGCAGTCTTCATGGTTGTAACCATCACAAACTGTTAAGCTTGCAACTTGATTGATAATGATATGATGGTCATTTTCTGAAACACGAGTCAAATGACGCTCTGTGAAACACAGGCCAAAGACACATCGAAACTACTGAGTCTCTATCAACCAAAGAGATGAACGATGAAACTTAACTAAAAGAAGAAGTCTACAAGTCTCCTTCTAATTTGATTGATCATCTCCATTGTCTTCACATTCTTCTCCTTAAATTGGCACAAAGGTGGTTAATTACCACCTTAACCATCTTACAATTTAAATTTGAAAACGAAACCACCATAACGAATACATAACTACTACATAATTTGCTAACTCCTATTAACAACTACAACTTCCATAACCGAAACTCTCAAGTTTTCGATGACCTCATTTGGTGTATCGAGTTAATTTATTTAATTAATGGACACACAAGATTTTCCTTCCCCTCGGCATCTCTCATTCTCTGTAGTTGCTGTGAAATCGATTTCATGATGGTCCTAAATTGTACACCCTGTGCCATCAGGACACAAAATTTCCTTGACTTCCAGATGAAGGTGATGAGCTTGATCTAAGCCTTCAGCAATGTTCTTGATGATAGGTTCAGCTGATCCAAATGGAGAGTTTGTTGCTTATTACTTCTTGTGGAGAATATTTTCATACGATAAGTCCAATTAGTTTTTGATATATAAATATGACTATACATGATTATACAGAAAATAATCTGATAACATTTTGCTTGTATTTTTTTTTTTTTTAAGTGAAAAGAATTTCGCATGTATTAATGTATTATCATTTCTTGTTAGAGTACGAGATTCATATTTTCCATTTGACCTTGGACTTGAGAGATCCTATTAATAACAATACTATATCAACTGTATTAATCAATCAAATGATGATATTCTGTAAACGATATATAGGCGAGAAATAGTTTCAGATCGTTAACGATCAAGAATATGCTTGAACATGAAATCTTCTACCATTTTTTTGAGAATATCAAATGAAATCTCCCACTTCACGATGGGAGCGTGGTTTTTGCAGTTGTTGCTAGTTAGATGGATGCCAACGTTCTTGCTTGTGAGCTAAAGGGTATTAGGTGTGGATTGAAGGAAGCCTGGGCTTGTGGATATTGAAGGTTGAGCTTCGGACTGACTCTCTTAATTCTGTCCAAATTTTGGTGGGGCTTGAAGCAGTCCTTGGCATGTTTTGGAGCTTGTTGATGACATCCTTAAGGTAAGAGAGAAGTTTGAGTAGTGCCTTATTGTCCACAAAGTTAGGGTAACCAAGAGGTGTGTTGATCTGCTAGCAGGGATGATACCAGTAAATCAAGAGCTCCAGTTGATTTTTTTTTCTTTCCTTTCTTTTTTGTTGATACAAGCAAATAAAATAATTACAAAGAACAAAACAAAGATCTTCGGGGTACATTGCCTCCTAGCCGTTCATGAGATTTGAGTGCATTAATTGTTTGATTTGCTAGAGTGACAAACCAATTCTTCGTTCCTACTTCTGGAATGGTTAGAGCTTAATTGCAGTAGTGTCTTTGGCTAAAGATAACAGTTCCTCAGCTACCTCCATTGGCCAAAGTGACTTAGGAGACAGCAGGTATTGTAATATCTTGTCTGGCGTGGTCCAGATCCAGGTTACCACCATACCATGGTCTCTAGCATATTTGAATCCTTCTAGAAAGCCCCAAGTAATCAATTTCAAGTGGTTATCTATTGTGAACCGACCAACCACACAATTGTGGATTGCACCACACACAACTGTTGGATGCGATGTTAATGGCTTTCCATTTTCTCTTCAGACCTGTATGCTAAAAATTAGAGATGGGGTTGGAAATTTTACCATTTGTAGTTTGTTTTTCTCTTATATTTAGTATTTAGTATATTGTATTCTCGCACTTGTTTCAACAAAAAAGATTTAGTAAACTTTCATTTTTTTGCTACTCATTTTAGTCTTTGATTTTCTTAAATTTTTTCACTAATGTTTTTTCTTAATTTGTATTTATTTTAGTAGAAAATCTAGAAAAGTATTCACATATCTCAAGTAAAATTTTTATAAAAATAATAAAAAAAAATCTATAAATGTAACTTAATAGATAATTTTATCGAACGGATGAAAATCGGTTGGAAATAGGGGTGCAAGTTTGGCCCTAACTAGCCCTAAACCCGCCATGAGTCCGAATAGGACTTGGGCTCAAGATTTTGGCCCTGAGGGTGGGTTGGGGCCAAAATATTCTTGCCTTGACAAGGGTTAAGGGCGGGCCTGAGATTACTCTTTGGCCCATCAGGCCTACCCCAACCCGTTCTTGACTTTTGCCCCAACCCTAACCCTAGCCCTAATTTTGGCCTTGATCTTGGCCCTATTTTTGACCATGATGTTTGATCTCAATGAATTAGGAGAATAGGGACAAGGATAGGGCCAATCAAGGTCAGGGCTAGGGACAGGGCCAAGTATATGGCCAATTAGGGCTAGGGACAAAGATTGGGCCAATCAGGGTCATGGCTAGGGACAGGGACAAGTATATGGCCAATTAGGGCTAGGGCCAATTAAGACTAGGGACAGGGCTAGGGACAGAGCCAATCAAGGCCTTTGGATATGGCCAATTATGGATGGAATAAGCTTGGCTTGGTCATGTAGGGTCAGGGACAATAATCCTTAGCCCTGAATTAGAGTCAGAGCGGGAATGGGCTTAGATTAGAATACACAGTGCTGGGCTTGGGATTGCAAAAGCCCGGTCTAGCCTGACCTTGTTGTAGCCCTAGTTGGAAAGAGAAATACCATATGCACATCCTATTAGTAATCTGATGGATTTAAATACCTTTAAACGAATACAAATGCAATGCGAATTCCAAAGCAAATTTCAATCATCTATTTACAGCCCTAGGTAAAAAGTCGAAATTTGGTTGGTCTTGAAATTACATCAATATTAGGGGTAACTCAAGGAGGTTGCCTTTTTCCATCCAAAAAAAAAGCCAATATCACCAACGACCATAACAGATATCAATACAACACAAATGAAGAAAACAACCTTCGTGGCGAATCCGATACACCCTCACCCGTGGAATTAGAGTCCAATCGGCTTCCCAATCGGGGAGAGAGAGACTAATGTGATCGTCATACTTTTAAACCACGGAAAAACATCCTCTGTTGTGCACATCTCTGCTGTGCACGACAAAGGCAACAGAGGAAGATGACATCTGGAAAATTAACATTTAATGGCTAAGATTTAAATGCTTATTTTAAGTGTGAAGGCCTAGTTAAAATGGGTTTAACCCACTACCCACTCAAGAAATCTTAATCCAGCAACTTGTTCTCTCTGTAACCCTACATTCGTAGAGGCCATTACCGACTACAAACAATGGAATGGCAACACCAAAGCCATTTGTGGAAGCTCTCCGAAGCGAGGAAGGAATTGAATGTAAGGAAGAAATTGACTCTGCTTGTGGCAACTCTTAGTTCTACTAAAATCAAATGTTATTAGTTCTACATGACCTTCGCCAACAAACTAATTAAATGTAAACAAATTACTGTTGCATCAAAAATGCCTTTGGTTTTATCGGAATGAAGGGCATATGAGTTCCTGATCCTTCCTTCGAGAAAGAGTTGAGACATTCTCTCAAGCTTTCCCTTGAAACCAAAAGAAGACAAGGTCCGGTATCTTTATCATTTAAACCCATAATCGGCAAGCCTACGGGTAGATGCTCTGGCATTGTGAGACCATCAAGTGAAGGAGCTTCAATCTGAAGGAGATTTGCTGACCCATTAGTCTCATCTTTCCCTCGATTTGTTAGCGTTCCCTTGATCGCGTTTGCAAGAGTACTAAAAGGGTGAGTCAATTTCTTCCTCACATTCATCATGACTGAGAGTTTAGAGAGTTGCCACAGATGGTATTGGTGTTGCCACGAATAAGAAGAAGAATATGAAATACTTGCCATTGCTAAACACCATTTTCTCCTCGGCATTAACTCAACTATGGAAAAAATAGCATTAGTGTCAATGGAGCCACTTTGCTGGTGGAAAATAAACATGTTTTAGGCTTGAAACAAAATTTGCATAAAATGACATCGAGAGAACAAAACGAAAAAAAATTGCAGGTTGAGCGATAGACAACTTTAAATGAAGGAGAGAGGTTGTAATGTTGAATCCGGTTTATGAGCGAGCAAGTGGATTAGATCCATCTCAACTTTGGGTTTTTGTTCTTAAATGAAACTTTTAATATCATTCATCAGATTAGAATTTTTCAGGTGTCATCCTCTCCTGCTGCACTGTTGTGCACAGCAAAGAAATATGCACAGCAGAGGATGTTTTTCCTTAAACCACACAATAAGGGACGGGACCAGAGGAGCTCTACTAAAATTTTATTCTACCATTGTTGTATGGTGAGAAAGCCTCGAGAGTTCCATGATTCCAGTTCCAAGCCAACAATTGGGGCACGATCCAGTTCCATGATTCTAAAACGAGTTCTGAATTCTTTAGCCTCTTCGCCTTTACCTGTTGGTTTGCTTGGCTTGCAAGGAATGATTTATGCTTTAATGGGGTGAAATGGAGTCCAGATCGAGTATTGGAAAAAGCAACGAAGGCTTACCGAGAGTTTTGGCAAAGTTCTGTTCTTGCTGGCAGGGATGCTATCGGTGTTGATAGGGTTTGGATTCCTCCGATCGATGGTGAAACGAAGATCAATTCTGACTTCTCTCTGTCTGAAGAAAATAATTCTGCTGGGTTGGGGTTTATTCACAGAAATTCGAGTGGTTTTCCCCTGTTTGCAACGTCTGTTCCAAGCCTGGCAATTTCGATTTTCACAGGTGAAGCGATGGCTCTTCGAGAGGCTTTAATGTGGGCTTTGGATGAAAGGTTGAAAAATGTGGTTTTTGAAAGCGACTCTCTTAACCTTATCCATTGCTTTGAAGAGCCATATATTCCATTTGATTCCAGTGGCTTGCGTGTGGTGGAGGACATTCGGAGCATGCTTGATCGTGAACCATCGTGGTCGGTTCGCTATGTTTCTAGGTGGGCTAATTGTGTAGCCGATTCCCTAGCTAAGAAGGCCCAGTCCGTGGCAAGGCGGATTGTATGGTCTAATTCCACTCCTTGGCTTCTTGACCTTTGTACTCAGGATGTCTTGGGCTCTTCTTGCCCGTTTTCTAATTAAATATCAGTTTACCAAAAAAAAAACCTCTTGACCTTGACCCTCCCTAGCCCTAGCTACTTGAATCTCATCATACCTGGAAAGAGTCAAAGTCAAGCCATAGCTAGTCTAAGAGCTAGCGATTCTCACCCCCCGTCCCGAGCTGGCTTAAACCATGCCTTTACTAAAAAAGAGAGTCTCGCCATTTCAAAAGAAAAGCCTTTAGCCCCTTCCCTTGGCTACTTTAGATCTCATCACACGAGAGTTTTTCAAGATTCTCTGCCATCGGATCGGCGACAACTTCAGAAGTGACTGATTGAATCTTGAATCTACACATGCTTTCGCCTTTTATCTTCTTCCTCTATTGACTTTCACATCTTCCAATCGGGATGATTCCTACTCCTTAAGCCCATAAGCGGAAAGACTCGAACTATCAGATCTCCATGATGGGTGGTATCTGGTTCCCACGGGACTGCCGATTCTCTGGCTTGACTAAGACTTCGAGAGAATGCATTGTTCTCCCGAAGAAGTCATCCAAACTCATGGAAATGTATTCTCTCCACAGGGTCCGGATCATATTGTGCTTCTTTGAATTTTCGACCACATAATTGGAGGTAGAATGCACTGGCTATTTTAATATTTTATATAATTTTAATATTTATTAATGGGTCACACGGTCACACGCCTATGACTCTCTTTGCTTCATTGGCTGGCCGCCACATGTTTTAATCTTCTCCAAGAAAAAATAATAATAATAATTTATACAATAAAAATGGAAATAGATCATTAATCCTGGTGTTTCGAGTCTGTTAGGCAAAAAAGAAAGATTTGTCTGGCAAGTGACAATGATATCCTTGGGCGTGAAGGCCACTTCTTCATCTCTCTTTGCTGGTTTCTGTCCAATCTGTGTGCTTGAATTTGTATTTTCCTCTATTGGTTTTCTTGGTCTTCCTCCTCGGAGATGCACAAATATGTCTTTTTTCTTTTCGCCCAAAGAAGAATAAGGTCTACAAGCCAAAAGGTACTTGTTGCGTTACTTGCTTGGAAACCCAATTCGTTATCCTTCGAATTGCCCAACCCAGCAACCCAACAGCAGTTAGCTCAACTGTTAAGCTGCAGAGAGCAGAAAGCTTGGTTTCAATGGCTTAAATTCTACAACCTTCACCTTCTGGGTCGTGGGTATTTTGAGCCCTGAAGATTTTTTTTCTTTTTCTTTGTCATTTCTGCTACAGAGCAGCTTGAAGAAGTGTTTGAGACATTGGAAGAAGCCATGTCGGCAGGGATGGTTCATCGCAGTCCTGATTTGCTGCAATTTTCCAGCTATGGTTCTCGAATTCACTCCCAGCCTCGCCGTGTTTATGTCTCTCCAATAATGTGAGTCGCCTAATACCCCTGTAATGTTATTTTCTGATCTCTTGCCTGCAAAATTTCTTCCTTTCCTTCCCTAAAAAGTTGAATTTTTTTGTGGAATTTAAATTAAAATATTTAGCCAGTCCTGGTTTCGCGACCTCTGTTCCTTTGGATCAGAGAAAATTATTGAGGTTCAGGATTGGATTTGCTGGAATAGTTCCAGTTTGTTTTATCAGACCCTCTTTCTATTAGTTATTAGCTGCACATATAGGGCTATTTCTGATCTCTAGTCCAATCAATCAACATTGGTCTTGATCCTCAGGAAAATCGACCCAACATCTCCACAGACAAGGAAGGAGGCACAGACTATGGATGTTCCAACAATATCTAGTCCTCAGGTTGAGTCTATAAAGCCATCAAATTTTCGGTTTGATCGGGTGCAACATTTCGATCAAGAGTTCAATCATGGGAAGGTAATGGATTTTGGAAGATTTGTGACCCGGGCAGCAGTGTTGGATGAAGAGTATTGGGTGGGTAGTATAACTACATTCAAAATCAAATCTTGAATTTTGGCCATTTTTATCAATTCTTTTCTTGATAAAACTTTTGGTGGTTGTGGTTGGCCTTTGATTTTGTGGAAGACATCAGCATGGTTGAGAGCAGAATGTCACTGGGAGGATCAACCAAATGGACGGTTTGTATTAAATATTATACCCAGAATTTTATGGCATGTTCTCTCTTCCCTGTTATCAGATAACCAAAGCAGGAGATGGAGACCACCATTGGGTTTAAAAAGTAGGGACTACTCTTGGTGGAAACATTAGAACATGCTTTTGAAATTGGATTACTGTTACCACCACTTTGTTCAATCTTGAGAAGAAGCTAATCTAGATTTTTTTTTTTTTTTTTTAAATTATTCACTAATGCAGCTATGTCAATAACTACAAGCAAAAATTTGCAGAGCAGGTAAAGCCTGGATGTCATACATATTTGAGGCTCTTTTTTTTTACTGCAAAACACTGAAATACTTGGCATTCTGTTCTTGCATTTTTCTGAATTCTTCCCTGCTTTGTTTCAGGAATTTAATGCATTAAAAAGACGATGCAATGCGCAGTATGCAGACCAATGCACCTGCATCATCGCGGTAGGCTGTTTATGAGTGTATTTGCTTCATTCCTGTGGAAACGAATTCTTCATCCTTTCTTTTTCAAAATCATCAGGTTAAGAAGACGGACAAAAATGAACGATGCACTGTATTGAAGAGTGTGGTTGGAACTGTGGATTTAAGCATCCAGCACCTGTTACAAGGAGAGGAGTATCCTGGGGTAGAAAATCAGAGTTCTTTGATTAGGAGTTTCAATCTTATAGTGCTGAGGAGCAATGGTTCTAGCTGACATATGGTGTAACTTTTTTATTGTAACTTTCTTATTAGGAACTAATGAAGGCTCCAATCTTTCACTGCTTCAACCGAACAAGAAGGATGTATGGTTATTTAGCAAACTTATGCGTGACCAAAAGTGCGCGTCGACGGGGCATTGCTAGCAAAATGTTGCTGTTTGCTATTGAGTCTGCCAAATCAGATGGTAATTGTATAAATCCAGCAAGTGCTTCATTTTTAAATGTATGTTAACATTGAAGCAGGCAGATTTCAAGGGTTTATGAAGTAGTCTGGATGAGTTGAAACATGGTCTTTATTTTCCTAAACTCCCACCACTGAATCCGGTCTCCTTGGTGCAGGTGTGGAACAAGTATTTGTGCATGTTCACAAGGACAACATACCAGCAAAGGACCTGTACCAAAAGATGGGTTTCCAGGTGATGCCTCCTTGATTGCTCATCTTTTTTTCTTTTTCTTTTTTTCTTTTTTTCCTTTTTCCCCCCTCGTGGTTTGGAATCTCCTGTTGTGTTTGGCATGCATTCCCAAAACATAAAATTTTCTGGAGCACATTGAGAAAAGACAAAGAATCAGGTTTCAGAATGCTTTGTAGGCTCAGGATCTATTCTGGGGAGCTTACCTAGTACAGGCATAGATTACCCAATTTTTTTTCTGTCAACATGAGCTAATGCAGCTTCAGTATTTCTTGTTCAGAGAGTGGAAACAGCAACCCACTTAGAAGAGAAGAATCACCTGCTTTCTATGAAGACGAAGCATTTGTAAATTGATGAGAGCAGATTTTCATCTTCCTCTTTTGGTATAGAACAAATCAAACCATGAATTTCTTGTAGAGTTTTTCCTTTCATGATTTTCTTGTAAAGTTATTCGAAGGCCAAGTCTTGCATTATTCTGAACACTAATATGATTACAAAATTATAATAAAGACATTAGTTTACCTTCTTGTGGACTTAAAGGAGTAGAGCAACCATGAACTGTAGATTTTGGGATGGGATAAATGTCGTTGCTTTTGTTCATTGGCAGAATCAGGAGGAAATACAATTAGTATATACTGTTGTTGTGTGTCTCAGATTCTTGTACCCGTTTTGAAGATTGATCAGTTCTAATGTATTTTGGTAGCAACCTGAATGGACTTCTACTGAAATTCTTGATTGTTATAGAAGGATTTGGCCAATAGACCGAAGTCTGAAGCCCCAACATGGATCTTGTCATGGATATGGAAGCAAAGCCTTGTGGTATTGTACAGTATGACTCAACCCGATCGGAGGATTATGTATGTCTTACTGTCCTCTTGCTAAGCAAGGGTGAAATTTGTGGTCATTTCTGACTCAAGGTTTCAGGTGAGAGCTTGCAATGCTGTTTGGTGTTTTCATGACAAATATCTATTATAACCTTCTGCCATTATGTAGTGAAAATATCTTCATTTTCACTCTTGGAGGTAGTATATTGCATTGGTGTATGAACCATTTTAAATCTCTTAGTCCTTACTGTTTTCTTTGATGTTC
Source organism: Hakea prostrata (assembly GCF_041222555.1). Lineage (NCBI taxonomy): Eukaryota > Viridiplantae > Streptophyta > Magnoliopsida > Proteales > Proteaceae > Hakea > Hakea prostrata. The sequence goes on along the minus strand of NC_142606.1, from coordinate 69,726,384 downwards.
ATTCTAACATATACAAGTGGAATGGAACTACTGCATCAGGCTATGACACAGATTAGCTTGAAAAACAATGTAAAGCAAATGGATCATGATCTCTTCAATTATCGATCACTTTTTAGGTGTTAATACATGATCTTCTTTTGAGGAGGATGTGTGATCCATATATTCACCATCCTTATTCGGGTAAGCAGATAACAAGATCGTTATCTTCCCTTGGAATGGCTTGATTGAATCTTCAATTCTCTTCAATTCTCCAATATAACTCTTGATGAAAATATTCTTAACGAGTTACATCATCTTAGAAGCCTGGAGTCTTTTACTTCTAGATTTCACTATCCCCCAAATCACTCTGTAAAAATTCAGCTTCTTGTTTGACACCATACCCAAGTCGTCAAGTTCTTTCTCTATGCCTGAAATGCCATCCAGAACAGTGGTGAACTTCTGTTTGATGCTGCATCTCTGTATTGAGAAGTGTATCAATCAGTGGACTCAAAATCTTCCAACCTGATTATGCCATTATAGCAGATCAAACTAGCAACTCTTCTGGGTTTGTAACATGTAACTCCAATAAAGTTTAAGAATTCAAGAACTGGAATCAGATTGGCCAAATTGGCTGATTTGGACAGGCCAGTCTACATGTCAATTCTAGGATTAGGCATATTATTTTTTATTCTGGTCACTTCCTAACTGAACTGACCAATCTAAACCAGTTCCTGCTGTTTTAAAGCTTCACTACAGTATAATATTTGAAATTGAATACCTCTCCAAAAAAATACCTTTATGCATGTCAGCATGTGGCAGCTGCAGCCTGCAAGTGACTCACTCCCTAGTGGTTTGGTAAACCTCATGTCCCAAGTTCAAATTCCCTCTGCTCCTCTATTTCTTGCATTGGACAGTTGTGTGCTCTTTGGCCTAGGCATGAGTGCTATTGGCTTCTGTGGACTATACTAGGCCTCCGGTGGGGCTCCGCTGATAAGGCCAATATTTGTGCTGGTAGTGCACAGGGGTAATGCTTGCATAGGTCGCACTCGATAAAAAGTCCAAACATTGCGTAGCGGGGGGCGCTAGGTCGCCGCTACTGCATCCCATCTTTTTTCTACCAAAAAAAAAGTGATGTTGTACATGTTTATTAAATTTTAAGATTTGGGAGTGCTAGTGGTGTCGAGAACAAATCCGAACTGTGACAAAACAACCGAACAAAACCCAAATCAAACCAATTTCGTATGGGGCAAGCTGCAGTTTGTGGTGTATGGCAACCAGTTCAAACTCAGATCACACTGCCCCTCTGAAAACCAGATTGAAACTGATACAAACCAGAAAAGCAACTTGGTTTGTTCATTCAAAGTTCATATATACATGATGTGTGTTATGTTGAGACTTTAATTGTTATACCCGACTTTAAAGATGGACTTACACCGACATATTTTGATGGGTGACCTCAATGACCCATTTTTTAAGATCTATGATGGAAGCAAAGGGTTGGTACGGTACAACCCAATCCGATAGATCTACCTGTTGACCCCATTACAATCTATATTTACATATCTTATGTTTGCCTACAAGGTCGCGAGAAATTTGGTATTTTCACATTAAGGTATTGGATAAGAGTTCTTGTAATGTCGTTCTTGGTGATTGAGTGTGAGATCTCTGTTTTATACTTCTTCTACATGGTAAAAAGCTCTTCCTCTTTACCTATAGACGTAACACAACGCATTGGTATGTAAACCACGTTAAATCGCTGTGTACTTTTGTTTTGTTTCTATCTCAATTCGCTATTTCTTGATGTTTGTTTTAACAATATGCTAAAAATCAATTCGAGCTCTGCCAGACAAGACTGACGATTTGGCAACCCAAGGGTAAACTTCCGAGGAATTTGACCCTGGAATAAAAGAATAAAAGAAAACAAAAAGAAACCCAGCAGTTGAGTGCTAGAGTACTCTATTCCAGTAAAAGAAATGTAAACTGCAATATTTTGTATTTCTTTGTGTTGACAAATTTGAAATCAAGCTTCTAGCTGATACCCACTTAGAAGAGCATCAGATTCCAATTGATTATGCAGCAATTTCCTCGACACCCATAGTGTAAGGAAATGGAATCAACTTTTCATAGCTAAGTATTGATATGAAACCATATCCAACCATCCCAATAACAAGCTTCATCAATAAGCCCAAACAGAACCTTTTATAATTGCTTACCTTATTGAGGCCTTTAGAGCATCTAGAAAGGGTGTCTCTTCTTCTTTCCAACTAGCCATTGTAGGTGTTCAAGATGGACTAAGAGTTACAGGTCCCCAGAAACTCTTTTTCTTCTCTGTTGGTGTTGGTCTCATAACAATAGCTTGTCTGGATCTGCAATTCTGCATGGGTAGCTCCCGAAGGCCTTCTTATTACTGTGAAAGACTAGTGGCTATTGTCTTGGCTCTTCTTGCTGTTCTATCACCTCTTTATATTGACCGGAAACAAGTCATCATACTGGAAGAAGAAGAAGAAGATGGCAGCACCATCAGCTTTATTTCCTGGGCATGGTTACCTCTGTTGCTAGTGATCCTGATCATTGCCATCAACATGTCTTGTTACTTGGACAAAAGATTTAAGAGGTTTGACCCTTACTGGATACACAGAGTTGGAGGTTCTCCATGTGGGATCCTGGCCCTTCTTATATTGCTTGCTTTGGTTTTAAAGTGTAAAGCTGCTTCAACCAACAACTGAACTTTTTGGAGCCCTAAAAGTTAGAAAGAAGAAGGTGCAATCTTGTATATTTTTATGGTTTCATCTTCATGTTTCTGGACTGCAATTTTTTTCTGTGGAAGTTGTTTCCATCACTCCGCTTGTATCCAGTGCAATATATGGCATCATGAAATCAGTTCCTTGTAAGAGTGTCGATCAGTTGAGTCCCTAATCAATTCAGTAAGTGGAATCCATTACTAAATGGTTCAGTTCTCTCTCTTCTTTCTTTCTTTCTTTCTTTCTTTTTTTTTTTTTTTCATCAAATAAGAAATTATATTAGACTCTCTAGTGTAATAGAAGAGTACATAAAGAATCTAGGAAGGGACTGCCTCCACTCCCTGCTCAACTAAACAATTTAGAGCCACAAGCGAGATAGTCTGCCCTAACATTGTAAGACCGGCTAATAAAACGAAAACTAACATAAGAGAAAGATGTAGACAACGTCAATATATGCTGAACTAAGCCATGGCTTGGCCAATCAAGGGATTGGTCCTAGCCATTGAGAGCCTTCACGGCTAAGAGGCAATCCGAAAACAAAACAACATGAGTTACACGAAGATTCAAAGTAGTTAATACTGCATCCCTAAGAGCTTCAAGCTCTAGTACTAAAGCAGAAAAACCAAAAGAGTAAATTAGTCTTTGTCATCACAAAACCACCAGTTGGGCTCCAAAAAATGCAGCTTCTTCTTTTCTGTTTAGAGGATGCAACCCACGCTGCATCAGTGTATCTTTTGAAATTGAAATGATGGACAGAAGCATCATCCTTCTTGAATAATTCTAGTGCCTGAGACAGGATTGGAAGCCAATCTATTCTAAGATATATGTGTATCATTAAACAACCTGTTAAAATGCAAAAATGATGAAGTGAGAGAGGGGCAAATACCTTTAAAAAGAAATGCATTTCTAGCATACCAAAATACCCAACATAAAACACTGCTCCTAGTATATGCAAGTTCTCTTTGATTTGAATTGGCAAATCTATGTTTAATAAAATCTAGCCAATCATGAAAGGTATTACCCAAAAATTTAGAAGTATCAATTCTTACTGGGGAAGATTTCCAGTAACTTCTAGCATAATCACAATGAAAAAGTGCATGAGATAAATTTTCTACCTGTGATGAGCATAAAAAACACAAATTAGAAAGGGAATTGTCTCTTTCAAATAGATATTTTTGTCTTGGGATACCTTCATGTGCTGCTTTCCACACAAAGCTTTATTTTGGGGAAAGTAATTGTATCCCATATCTTTTTCCAATTCGTGTTTGAGGATGAAGATGTCCCATCTGAGCTAACATTGACCTAGGAAGTCAAGCAAGAAATAATAGGCAGATTTTACTTGAAATTTTGCATCATTTCTTTCCTTCCATACCCACGAATCCTCAATATCATTAAAAAGAATAGGGATCGAAAGAATTGCATTCTTTTCAGCTTGGGTAAAAAGACAGTCAAGCGAATGAACTTTCCAATTTCTACATTCCCAATCTACTAGTTCATTATGATGGAAGATAGGAAGGGCAAGGAATCCAAAGGTCTTTCAAATTCTAGTAGTAAGCCCATTTCCAATGTTTCTAATATGACCAGATTTCTCTTCCAGCTAATACACTCTTCCATCCCCAAGATGCTCTCTTATGTGGGGAGACTTACTGGAAATTTGAGCTTTTAAGGTATTTCCCTTTAATTGTACAAGCCCAAAGTGAATCAGGTTCAGTGAGAAGTCTCCATACTTGTTTGGTCAGCAAGGCTTTGTTGAAAGCATGAAAATCTCTGAATCCCAAACCACCTTTATCTTTAGGGCAGATCATTTTTCCCATTTAACCTAGCAAATACTAGAATTGTTTTACTTTTCCACCAAAATTTCTTGATGAGTCCTGTTAATTTGTTGCTCAGTTCCTTAAGAATAAGGAAATTTGATCATTGTATAGGTGGATATTGTTGTTACCACAAACCTTAACCAAGATTTTTTTTCCCTGTATGAGATAACAACTTCTCTTTCCATCCTACCAAAATTTCCCATTCAACCTCTCATATAGATAGGAAAAGACTTGGGATTTTGATTTGCCTAAAGTCATGTTAATTATTTGTGAAATATTCCTCTTGACATGATCAAAAACTTTTTTACTAAACAAGACTAAAGGTTTGGAGTTATTCAAGTGCTGACCCAAAGCATTTCTATATTCCTCAAGAATTTCCATTAGTAATTCTGCATTTTTAGGTTTTGCCTGAGTAAAAATCATAGAATCATCTAGGAAGAACCGATGATTAATTTTGGGGGCAAATCTAGCAATTTTCAAACCTGAAAATTTAGGAATCCCAGAAGATGAAGTAAGTCTCCTAGAGAAGACTTCATGACAAAGGATAAATATATAGGGGCTTAAAGGGCACCATTGGCAAAGACCAAGGAATAAGTCTATAAGTGAGTTGGCCATTAATTTTATTGTAATACTCAACCGTGGTCAAGCATTGCATTATCCATTGTCATTTGCTATCAAAGCCAAGTCCACAAAGGGTATCACAAATGAATGACCATTCCATTTTGTCATATGCCTTGCAAAGGTCAAGTTTGAGTGTCTAACCAGAATTCAAGGAAGAGAAATGCAAGCATTCACGAGCAATGTAAAGGTTGTCCAATATTGACCTACCTAGGACAAAAGCACTTTGGGTTTCGCTCACAATTGAGTTAAGTAAGATTTTAACCTATTGGCAAGACAGTTAACTATTATTTTGTATAGAAAAGTGCACATGCTAATAGGCCTAAGATGGCCCACTTCATGGGGGTTTTCTTTTTTGCATTTAAAGTTATAATGGTTTGTTCAGACTTTTTAGAAGGAAACCCTATTAAAGAAATGTTGGTACCCTCAATGAGATCCTTTCCAATGGTGTCCCATTTTTTATAATAGAATCTTCCAGGGAGACCATCAATACATGAGGCCTTGTTCCCTTTCATTTGTAAGAGAACTTTTTAATTTGCTCCTCCCAAAAAGAGTTTGCAAAGCATTGCATTATCCTTCCCTAGAAATGGAGGGATGGATATTTGAGATAAAAGAAAGAGGGGATTGGGGAGGTGAAGATGTAAATGGGTTTGAAACGTACTTCTAAATATTTTATGATCAGTTGACAGCCACTGCCCATTTGATTTTCTTTGTCTTTTTGACTGGAGTGGAAGAATGCTGGATTTTTATCCCCTTCCAACCACTTGACTCTAATCTTTGATGCTAGAATTTTTACTCTTCTCTCATAAGAGTGGACAGTTTGAGGTTAATTTCTGACTCTATTTTGGTCTACTAGTCAGGGGGTGAATTATTGGATCTCCTCCATTCATTTTTTAAGTTTTGACATTTTCAGGAATCTCCTACCTATTTACTACAGAAAAAACAGCTTTTGCAGTACCATGAAGATACATTCTTTCAAATTATTATTTTCTCTCGGGGTGAAATCTTCAAATTATTTTGAAATAACCAGTCTACACTTTAAACCAAGATTTAAAGTATTTCACGCAACGAGCGGTCATATCCATATTTGACCCCCGGTCGATCATCCGTCTCCCATTGAATTCACTAAAATACATTAGTCAAGCGTCAATCTTGATCGGACGAGCTCTTAATCCCTTCCGACCCGCGACCGACAAACCGCTCTAAACCCACAAGTCAAACGCAAAGAAATAATTAAATGAGTGTAAAATCCCAAATATACCCATACTCTCCATTGTTATGATGGCAGTAGCCAGTAGCCACCATCATGAAAACATGGTTTGTTGCCATCCTTAACTCTCAGTGATCAAATGAGCAAGAAAATAGCAACTGTTGCATTTAAGGAAGAAGGAAAAAACTCCTCGGCTCCATTTTGTTTGACATAAAATGCTTAAATAAAATAAGAAGGCTTTAAGGTTTTACACCCTTTATTTTCAAGGCATTATAGAGGGCCTTGTGGTATAATTTCTGAAGAGATATTGTAAAATATAAGAGCAGTGTTTCATGAACTTACTTGATAGAATTATTTTGTAGGATTCTTTCCCTTAAAAATGAAATACCCCTTTTTTTTCTTCTCACTGTTTTAAATCAAAAGGAATGTATCCCTGCTTTACTTATTTTATTTTGCTTGTGAAACAACATTAAGCTTCTTTTCACCTCCGATAACCTCTAACCTGCAAAAGCATTCTCTAATGTTGGTAGCAAGTGAAAAAAAGAATAACTTCCATTAGCTAATAACTGACCACAAAAAGATCAAATACCATACATAGATCTATGACATCAGGATCTCAGCTGTTCATTGCCATCATAAAGCTTGTTATAACAATATAAGTACATTTGGCTTGGGGGGAGTTAAAAAATCCTCTTGCAATCCAATGAAATTCAGCAAGGGGAATGAAACCAATTCCCACCTCTTTCTACCCCATTCCATCCCGCCCCAAGAAGGAATTTAAAAAGGTGCAAAATGAAGACAATGCTTTGTGTTTACTTTTAGGTAAAAAGGAGAGTAGATCTTTCATATAACAGGGTGAGCAATGGATTGTTCTCTAGCTCCCCCTCAATCTATAAGATGATTTTTCCCCCCCAGTATCAACTGATGCAAAATAGTCATACCAAGTGGCTTAACCATTTGAAATTTGAGGTGTAGTTTAAGAAGCCAAATCGGTATCCAGATTCGTCTTACAAAGTATCCAGATAGTTGAGATGTTTATAAATATCAGTAAGTGGCAAACCAACGATTTCCACATGGGGATTTGAGTGGCCACATAGAAACACCTCACCAATCTGCAAAAAGGAAGAGAATGAAATGTAATGCCCAGATAGCTAACAGATTTTAATTTGTTATCATCTTTCATGCATTCAACAATACAGGCTAGAGAATATATCATTTGACAGCTACCAAATTTATAGGAATTCAGTGAAGGTCCTTAAACAATTATTGCAAAAACCTGAGCAACAGAAAAGGCCAAAGTAACAAATGAACTTTGGGGGGACGGGGCGTTAACAAGTAGCTTTCAAAATATAATTTAAAAAACAAAACTATAAGTATTGAAGTTTGCCATTTCTAGTAGCAAGTCCTAGCAGCAACTGCTAGGACAGTTTCAAGAATGGCTCTTAGTTGTTAGATTAGGTTAATTTCAAGTTTTTAACTTCTTGTAATTCTCTCGTCCCTTAAGTAGGGTCAGATTTGGTCTTTTATGTATTTCAAATCTATTATAAATATGGTACCTATGGTTAGCAAAAGTACTCTCTCTATTGTATGCTTTCCTTCATAGAACAAGGCTGCTCTCATCTCTTCTTCTTTTTCTCAATTTCTTTCATTCCCAAGGCTGATTTCAGGCTCTCAAATTCCAACATGGTATCAAAGCATCTCTAGTCAGCTTAAAGACTGCTTCTTCTCCCTTGAATGCTCAGTTTTCTATCTTTTTTTTCTTATCTGATGAGCAGTCACCCTTCATTGTCTTTACCCATGTATCAGGATCCCACTTTGGCAATTAATGAGGTGATCCCTTTGCATATCTAATACTACTACAAAGACCCAGAGGACTGGGATTACTATCTGCTTCAAATTGAGATCTGATATGGGTTCCACATCCAGTGCAAGCCTACTACTAAGTTCCTGATCCAGCCCAAGTTTTTTTTTTTTAACTGGGATGTTTTTCTTATTATTCATTGATGGAAGAACCCAATTAGCACCATCGCAGACCTTGCCGGCTTTTTCTGGTAAAGCACATCTACAATTTTCTGCTTCTTGCATAAATTTGAAGTGTGATCTGCCCTGTGCTCATGTCCTGGCATTCCTCTTGATTTCTACTGTGATATGACCACTATTTTGATAGCAAGAGATAAGTATTATCCTCTATTTTTTATGCTATAAGACTCTGCTGCAAGATATACTACTGATGTCCCTGTTTTATTGAATTTTTCTGCTCTGGAAAGTCGGTTGATGTCGTATTCTATTTGGTTGAAATTTCAGGTCAACGCAATGAACTCATGACTGAACTCAAGTTATTGAAGCTATCCATGGTCTGAGCTTGGTATCAACATGTGACCAAGGTCCAAGCTCGAGTTTTTGAAGTTGTCCAAGGCCTGAACTACATATCAACATGGGCAGGATTTTCAAGTCGTCCAAGGTTTGAGATTTATCAACATGGGACCAAGGTCTGAGCGCAGGTTTTTATGTTGTCCAACTTCTAAGCTTGGTATCAACATGGAACCGAGGTCTGAGCTCAGGTTTTTTAAGTTGTCCAAGGTCTAAGCTTGATATCAAAATGGGACCAATCTCTAGGCTCAGGTTTTTGACCAAGGCAAGGCACAAATCAAATTTTCAAGGTTCAGCTTTGTTGTGCCATTACTTGAGTGAGCAATTGTAGCACAGGTTGCAGATGCAGATGTCTCGAGTTCATCTCAAACTGGAAAGACAAGCTAACTACCACCTAGCCTCAACAAGATTGAGGGCCAATAGGCAAGATTTGTATGAGAACCAACTCAATTTTGAGAAAATTTGAGGAACCTCAAGTCAGGGTTTTGGAAGGTCTTTTTCTGTTTTCTCTTGCATGGTTTTAGGGGTATCAGGGGTGATGAAAAAGGTTACTGATAATCAGAGATAGGTTCTTGGGTTTACAGGTTTGTAATGTTCCATGTTAGGTGCATAGGTTATCAAGAACCAAAGCCCCAATGGCTTGATTGCCCAAGAACTTTCTAGAATCTAGAGGATGATGTGTTGGATGATGCACCAAGTTATGGACAAATTTGATGGTTAGACAAATTTTTCGACATCATTGTCTTAGACCATGCTACGCTCGTTCCCCAATTCTTGGATAAAGATTTCCGAAGTGATTCTAGGGCAACGCCCTACTAAACCGAGATTGATTTTTATAACCTACCCTATTATTTCCTAATTTCAAGCTGGTTCTCTTAGAGATCTTGGCCACTAGTCCTTAATTATATTGGAGCTACTTCAAGCCCAGGATCTAACTCGAAAGCTGCAGGCCCTTGGGCCCTATCATAATTCATAAGTAGAGGGACTCACAGGGATGGATGGGACACCTTTAGATTTTTGAACATTGCTTTGCAAACAGCAGCAAATATGTATTCTCCATCAGATATTGAATCTCGTGCTCATTTTAGGCTTGGTGGGACTGAAGTCTGATCCAGTTGAATCCTTGACAGTGAGGGCCTGGGAGGCTCAAATCACCTTCCAAACTTTTTAAAGGTCTTCCTCAACTTCTGTTAAGATTGTGTATTTCAAGTAACAAGCTCCTACCAAGGATTCCCAACAATAACGGTAAGTCACTGTCAACCCCCAGCCCCTTATTCTTCTTCTGATCCTCCAAACGCCAAACCCTATTTTGATTTCTAGTTTCCCCGAAATCTATATCTTCCATAGACTAAACCAACCAACAAAACCCTCTCAATTTTCAATCAAATGATTCAAATCAACCCCTGCTCATAATGATACTCTGACACGTGTTTGCTGCCTCAACCAATCCATAAAACCCAAACAACCTCCATCGCAAAACTTTCCTGATAAGAGCTAAAATCCACCCAATTCAGCCAGCTAAAGCTCACCATATAAGAGACTATCCAAGTGCCCAACCCCCCCTCCGACACCGCTCTCCCCCCCATAGGGCCGCCCTTCATCACTTCAGCAAAACAGAAACCTAACCCTAAATTGCTGAAACTTAATTTCCAGCAATATTCCTTCATCATCAGCATCAAAACGCAAACCATAATCTTTGACCTAAAACCCAAATTTGACCATCCAAACTACCTATTAAAGATCAGATCTCACTCCTTGTTGATCTCCTACCCATGTAGGACTGCATCACCTACTAAGAGTTCATTAATAAAAAATAAAAAAATAAATAACTATTACCTAAAATAAACTCAATATCAGACACTTCTCTCTCATGACTTAAAAATAAATATGACCCATCTTGATGCTACTGCTTAAGAATCACAGAATGATGCTCAAAGTTGTACAAGTATGGTGACGGATTCAATTTCCTTAGGCAGCACAACCAGAATATTTCTATACAATATTAAATAGAAGTTATACATGCCAAACTAGTTTTTCTGAAATGAGAGCAATTACCTGAGTACATCCAAAAAGTTTTAGCAACTTCAGTTCTGAGCAGTTATCAACAATCAATCCAAGTGCTTTATCAGTCAACTTACGGCAGAAGGAGAGGTCCAGTTTTCGCAGCTTTCTTGAACGCCTGGCGAGTGATATAGCTGTGTGGTGGCTAACCTGTTAAAGTCCAGTTTAACCCATAAAAGCAGCTAAAAATACTTCCAAAACGCAAACTGGATAGATTCTAAAACCCAAGCACACAAAACCCCCTCCCCCACCAAAAAAAATCTTTTCCCCTCGATGTGGAACCTAACATCTGAGTCTGAGCCTATGGGATTAATATGTTGTATGTAAAAGGCCACCATGGTGAGCTAGAACATGGATCTGACCATCAAGACATGGCAACAGGGAACTGTTAACATCAGAGCCTACTACTAAGGCCAATCCATACACAAAACAACCTCAGGTTTCAATCCCCAGTAGTTCGTAAAGTAGCCATTCAGAAATCAGAAGTAGACTAACAAAAGGTACAACGCATAATGTCACTCAGGCAAGAATGACAGGCGGGAAACTGCATTGCCTGTATGTTTCATACCGTATTCATATAGCTTTCATAAACTATTAGCTTAGGCTCTTCAGATTTCAGGAGCAAGATAAAGATGTGTTCCATATCTCGGATGTTTTTTCTCTTTCCAGAATACAAGAATTAAATACATGAGAGCCTAATATTTAAACACACTTGGCCATAAAACAAAGTAGAAACCAAGATGGAAGAACTTCAAGATTTCCCTTTTTTAGGGATTAGGAAGGCAAGGGGGAAAAGTTGAAATAGGTAGGAATGTTTGCAAAAGAGATGTTATAGATATCAACTGTTATATGGACATTTGGGGTATGTGTGCCAGAACAATGGAAGTGTGGACATTACCAGTCTGAAAGATTCTAATCTCAGAGTTGATAACTCAACAACAACAACATTCACTATCCTAGTTTATCACAAAATTATGCACATCTTGGCACTGACTATTTTCCTTCAAAATGCAGATCAGCCATAAGTTCTTCAGAAAATAAAGTTGCAAGTCAATGTGGTACCTCATTAACATTATTCAGCCAAAGTTCCGTCAACGATTCTCCAGAGGCCTCTAGGAATGCAGCAATTGCTTCGTCACTAGCATTTGACGAAGTTCATAAAGTTAGTCTACCAAAGAGAAGAAAGAGAAGAAGAAGAACAATAATAAATGTGAATGATTTTTATTGCCACAGAAACAGAAATTCTCTACACAAGCCACATTTTCAAGCCATGTAGAGGACTCATCATGTCAATTTGATAGTTCAATAGAAAGAGAACACATACATTCCATAGCTTATCTCAAACAGAGACCCACTGTCTAACAGCTTTTCTTGTGTATATTCAGTAGGGGACTTAACCATATAATAGATATTGGGAAACCTTGAGGACGGCCATTTGCCCAATTCAGAGGGACAAACCAAGTTTACCTCTTCTTGGGGTTTTCCTTCTGTGGGGGGGGGGGGGGGGGGGATGGGGCTGTGTGGAGGAGCAAGCTGGCACTACCACGAAAGTAACAAATCCTTCAACACCTAAATGGCATATAATGCCACAGGCATTTAACAAGAGAGAAAGTGAAGTTCTTGAATCCCATCAAAACAAATGAGAAAGGAAAAGAAGCTGAAACAAGAATACTATGGAACTTTAATCACCCCAAAAGCATACATGTTGCTCCCTGAGGGCCAGAAATCTAGGACAAGTCCTGCTTTTCCATGGTCCCAAAATTTGGGATGGGTCTGGAGCTGGTCCTAACTTTCTGCACTTCTTCATGAAGTGGCCACCTTTAAAGACAGGCTTGCATCTTTTCACGAGCATCTCAAGGTCACACTGTTGGGCCACTTGATGGCCTCCTTAAAGGATCAAACGGCTAGAATAAAGATAATCCACTAACGGTTGAAACCTCCAAAATGAACTTTCTTACTTCTTGTTGACCTCTTCAAAAGACAGCTTTCTTATCTCTGGTTGACCTCTACAAACTACAGACAGCTCTATTTCTTGATACAAAACTAAGAACTATATTGAACTCACCAAACGAGAAAAAGAAAAAAGGGAAGGGCAAAGAAAGGCATAGGGAGCCCACTAGTGTGGGAGACAGGCAAGGGAGAAAGAAAAATGATTTAACACATACAGAGCCTGAAGGAGATTATGTCATCCTCCAGCAACTTGATTGCTATCAGCCCATTTATTTATTTACAAAGAAAGGAATATGAGAGTGTGAATTCAACAAAATCCTTTCTATAACATCAATTTATACTAAAATTGAGAAGATAGGAAGGTCTACCACACAGTCAATTTTCCAGAGTACATACTACATACAAGGTTGATATTCATGGCAATGACATTAATACAACATAACAAGCTATTTAACTCACAAATGAATGTAACTTGAACCAACCTGAATGCACTGCGATATAAATTTAGCGTTTGAATTGATTGACAACCATAGGCAATGTATCCTAGTGCACGATCAGTCAATTTTCTCAAGTTACCAAGATCAAGACAACATAGTTTGGAACAAGTCTCTGCAGTGGCTTTTAATGAAGTATCAGTCAATTCCCTGCATCAAACGAAAAACATCGGGTGTCAACAATGTTAAAAATTAATTGACATGCTATGCATCATGAAAGAAGAAAAAAAGCGCGTGGGAGGGGGGGTTTTAAACAAATAAACACTAGCAAGCTACCATATTGTAAATCCATTTGTAAATCTCCAATTGTATCCTCAAAATACAGCGTTCTAACATTGGCAGTAGCAGTCCTTCACTAACATGGAGTGAAAACCTTAGCCCTTCAACATCAAGATTAATTATCATCAATTTTAAGTTTTAGTTATTTTGTGGAAGCAAGGGCATTCTGGTAACATCAATTTTTACAAATTTTCTGGTACTCCAAGCTTGTCCCTTTAATTCCCATAGATGTCAGTTGAAAAGTTATCAATCACCCTTTTTAACAACAATATTAGAAGAAGGCAAGGTAATTGGAAGAGAACATGTCAACCAGTATAAGTTGATCATAAATGGAAGGGATACAAGAATATGCCTGAGGGTAATGATTTGTAGTAGCTAGTTTACACTTTACACACTGGGTCAGAATTTCTTCCTCTAGATTGGTCGATCCTTCATATGGCTAATCTATACAGGCCACCGTATTCCACTTTAGAGCCGCGTGGCTTCAGATTCACAATTAAGGAAACCTCCCCAAAAGCATATATCAATGGTTCAAAGTGCATAATCATACTACTATATAAAAGAAAACTTGAAACAGTTGTGGTATGTATTTTGGTTGACCAAAATACCCCCAATAGACATGAATCCGTTCACAAAAGTTGTGTTATGTATTTTAGTTGACCAAAATTCCCCCCACCTGAATAGACATGTCCCTGTTCAGTAATTGCAAATTTTTCACTAGACCAAAATGCCCTTCCCCCAAAGTAAGTCACCCAAGCGCCAACCCACCAGCAGTGGCTAGGTGACTCTCCCTGCCAACGAACACCAACATTCCGTTCAGATCTTACCCCTTCCGACAACACCTTCTTTGAATATTAAAAAACTGCTGGAATCAACTCCATTTGATTTGGATTTTGTTGCGAAAACCTAGGGCTGGAGCATCAGGCTTCGCTTGCAACGGATCAAAAACCCTGAATCCCCAAGTCAATCCCACTGTCATCCTCACTAAGATTTATGGCTGCACTGGCTCATGAACCTAAGTATTCTCAGCCCTAAGCACCTAGGTACTGGTAATTAATCTTCTCACCCATTGCTCTCTTTATCTGGAAGTTCTAATTTCTACCACTCTCTTACAGATGCATATTTTCCTGTACTTTCTTTTTCTTTCATAAACCAATGCCACTGTCATCCTCACTAGGTTTTAGAGCCGTCCTGGGCTCATTAACCTCATTAATGCCGACCCTGAGTACCTACATCTTGGGAATTAATCTTTACATCCTCTGCTCCCTTTATCTACAAGTTTTAATTTTGATTATGATTTCGATTTCCCATTCCACCTTTCTACCTCTCTATCTCTCTCACACGTGGCCTTTTCCTCTACATCTGGTTTCAAAGTTCTAATCCAAATAGTTATAAGATTTTTTTTCCCCAATTCATTTACCAGGGGAAAAATTTTTCTCCACGACAATTTCTACTTAACCTTTCGATGAATCTATCGTCGCTAAATTTGCAGACGGACAATGGTCATCTTCCCCAAATTTCTCCAAGGTATGCTTGTTCATCATTCTTGGTGTCTATTGGCGTTTGTTTATTCTATAGATTTAATTCTTTCTCTAGAAGGATTTTCTTAGACCTCATAGTTTAAGGGTTAAATTGTGTATTAAATTGGTTTAATAATGGGAACTTCTTTCATCCAACACTATGATGTTTTATTTGACCTCCAATTTCTTATCATTCAAAAGGTAATCTGGTTATGCATTTCTTGATGTTGTGCTAAATTTGGGTTTGGACTGTTTTAGACTTTGTTTAAGTTTTGTCTAAACTTGGCGCACCAATCAGGTGGAAACATCTGAAACCTCTGCGGTCCATCTTACCTTTCTTTTTTTGGGTTCTGGTGGGAACAACATACACTATTTAGATGACATTTACATAACCATTTTAAAGAAAGCACTATGTATTTTCTTAAAGTGGTTTTATTATCTAATTTTTAGAAATAGTTTTGATCTGTTTAGGATTTTGGATGGGTAATTTTTCATGGGGGAAAGTAGGGGCAATGCTCGCCAACAAGGGGAAGGGTTGTAGTGGTTTCCAATAAGGTGTTGGAAGAAGATGGGTGAAGGGGAAATCCCTTCATCCACCTAAAAGTTGGGTATAGTAGGACAGTTTAGTAAATTGATATTGGAGAGTATTGTAGTCACTTTATTTTGGGACTTAATAGAATCTTATTCACTCTGTTAAGTGTGAGACACCAGTAATAAAAATGTGAGCCATCAGTAATATTTGGCACGTAAGGGCGGTGCTTTCAGTTTTAATCCCACTTAAGGCTTTAAGGTGCCATCAGTCAAAAAAAAAAAAAAAAGTATAAAAATCATGCATAAGTAGAGAACTAAAGAATATGTAAGTCCAAATCATGCATTACCATTAGACATCTATACTCTTTAAGTTACAATCTAATCAGAATATAAGTGAAAAGTTCACGTGCGTGCTTACTAGTGTCATTAAAAAACAATAAGTAAAACAAATCAATGAACTTACCTACAACCCGAAAAACAAAGTTCCTTCATGTTAGGACCATGTACAGCAACCAGTTGGCTGACAAAATCATCACAAACATTAGGCACACGTGCAACAGACAATACTTCCAAGTGAGTTAGCTTCTTTAATGCAGGGAGTATCGTCATTGCATCTACGTTTTGACAGTCATCTATGTATAATTTCCTCAGTGATGATCGCAAAGAATCACCCAGAATGTTAATGCTATCTAAGGTGACAAAGGAACACATCCCCAAATTTATAGACATTAGTGCAGGTGCTGAAGCAACAAGTGCTTTAAGTCCAACATCCGAAAGACGGCATGCACCCTTCAAGGATATGTTTGTTAATGCACACAAACCATTAGGCGACTGAGCTACCATAGTGCGCAATACATAATTTGGCAAACATCGTCCACAGAAGTCAAGTTGCAGTACCTGATTTCAGAAAAACATACAGCAAAATAAGAAGAAGAAAAATAAAAGTCATGGGACATAAGAAAATTAACATTGAACTCAATTAGAAAAGAAGGATGTAAACAAACAAAGAATAGACTAGCTCATATATCTCACAGACCATCCCTATGTGAAGAACCACTGACCAGGCCATGAGTTTTTTAAACTCTTTCTCCATGATATTCTTTTTAAATAAAGATATTCTTAATATTATGTGTCAGCATTCATTCTAACAGACAGAATAACAATTAGAGGGAAAAAGAAGGGAAAAAAAAACCATTTAGCTTTTCCAGAGAAGGCACTAGACTGTTACAAAAGGGCCCAACCCCATATGCAATGACGGGCAATTGACAAGCAAGATCTCCAAATACATTAGCGCATACCTAGCTCATGGTACAAGATCTCGCTCTCAAGCGAGATCACCACCCTGAAAAACCGAGATCTTGGTCAAAATATGTCATTGTTTTTGTGTCAACTCGATGGCCCGTCTCAGTGGGTTTTAGGGTCCTAGTTGGGCTTTGAACACACTGGTGGCCTTAGATTTCTTAAAAAACAACCTAAGTATGATTTCTAAGTCTACCCATAGTGTGAAACTGAAATACTGTAGAATTAAAGAATGCAAGGTTATACAACATGTAATATAGAACCTTTAAGGCATATAAATGAAAACAAGTGTATCAAATACATCAAATAACTTAAATGTCCTCAAATTCCATCCATACAAGTATCACAATCTCAATTTTCAAGAATACAATGATAAAATTATACAACCATTAGAAGTTCTATATAAGCCATTAACACATAAGTTCATAATACAAGCAAAGAATGATTGATCTTCCTTTGATGTTGCAAACATGCTAAGAATAGTTGCAAGTGAAAATCCAGCTGAAATACGTAAAAAAAATTCGGCAAAAATTGAAAGTTCCAGCAAGATATGGCGAGATATAAGGAGATATCCCATTTTGCAAAACTCAATCTCTACCTCATCTCTATTTATGAAAAAACCGAGATATCTCACGAGATCTCCCACCATGACCTAGCTTCCTCAATGATGGACAATTGACAAGCAGGATCTCCAAATACATTAATGCATCTGACGTGAACAAGGGCCCACCCCTAGCCAAAACAATAGTGTAGGCCCCAAGGCCCCACCAAGGTGGCGCACCTAGGGGTGACCAAAACCCTAAAAAGGAGCAATTCGGTCATTTTCTAGCCCTAATGAGCTGCTGATTTTATTTTCAGAATTTTTCCTTTTACTTTTTGGAGTCCAATCATGTCTTGAAGTATTACTTTGAGTTAGTAGTTGAGTTCTAGTGTCATAGGGAATCTTTCTTTTAAGTAGGACAGTTTATGGATAACTAAGTCATTTATTTCAAGTTATTCTATGTGGTTGTCATTTAACTGTAAAGGTATCCTAGCTTACAAAGGAAACCCTAGTTGAGTTGGATTATAAGTCCTAGTTAAGTCTAAGTCGAATCTCCCAGTTAGAGTTAGATTCTTTCTTTCTTGATGTAAGGCTATAAATAAGCCATTACTTTCATTGTAAAGACCATCTACATTGAACAAAGAATTGAAGAGCTCTTGTAGGAAACTGGGTCATGGCCTTCTTGGGACAAAATATCAACTTTATAATCTTTGAAGTTTATTGCCTTCAATTGCCACAATCAACTTCAAGAACCAGCAACCTCCATCTTCAACAGCAGCTCACCAAGTAAGTCCAAACCCCCATCTCCCTCCCCCATTTCCAGCCCCATTGCACCCCTCCCCTCCCCTTCTTGCGCTACCAAGAAAAATCCACCCCACCCCCATCGCAGCCTCTAGTTTCCCCTCCCTCACCCCTGCCAGCCCTTTAGATCCCCTCCTCTACCCACTGCGATCCTCCTAGACCCATCCCCCGACCCTCCTACACACTAGGTAGTCCCCCCCCCCCAAAAAAACCCCTCTCTTTCTCTCTTGGTTCTCCCTTCCTCCACATTTTAACTTGCGGCAACCAGAAACAAGAAGGAAAAAGAAGAGAGAGAGAGAGAGAGAGAGAATAACAAAAGATTTGATAGGTTACCCAAGATTTTCAAGATTCATCCCAAAACCGTAAATATCCTTTGACTTTTGTTTCATCCAAAACTATCCCAGAACCCTCCCATAACCATTGTTGTCAAAATGCCTGCCTAGGCACGCATAGGCGGCAAAGCGGTTTTTAAGCCGCCTAATTTTCAATTAATTGACAGGCTGATTTTTTTCTGCCTTGTGCGCCTTATTGCCGCCTAAACGCTAAAGCAACTACTTTTTTTACATTTTGTAGTTTGTACATATTATCTTTTCTTACTTTTTTTAATCATAATTTATTCTACAAAGCCGTATATAAATTTAAATAGGTGAGTCATTTTGGAATCGAGACCCAAAGTGTCTGTCGGCAACAAAATGTGAAGCATGAGCCACACTCAACATCGATAATCAATGAATCATTAAATAAACAACGACTTAGAAATCAAAATAATGAGATCTATTAATTTATCATATTGGCACTGCTTGGTAAAAAAAGGAAAAAATGGATACATCAATTCTAATTCCAATTCGAATATTATTTCATGTATATTTAAGAAAAAAAGTCATGTTAAACATAATTTGTAAAATAATTTCACTAAACTATATATGAATAATATTGTTGAATGTGATTGGTGAATGTTTGTTTAGCTTATTATAAAAAGTATTCGTATTAAAAAGTAGGTTAAAAGTAGTTGTATTAAAAAAATTTAACCCAACCATCTTAGTCGTTTTATTACCGTCTAAGCGCCGCTTTGTCGCCTAATTGCCTAGACGGAGCCCCAATCGCTTTAGTCACTTTTCCACTTTGACAACAATGCCCATAACCAACCGCCGGCTTCCCTGGTCATCCTAGGGTCAGTCTACCATCACAAGTTCACTCCCATCTTGATTTGTTAAAAGCCCTAATTTTACCATGTTCCCAATTTATCCCAACCCATTTAGATTTTTTTTTTTACATAATTTAAATTGATATAGAAACAAAGTAAACACTAGCACACAAGAGTTTACAATCCCTTAACAACTATTGTAAATTCATATTTATAGAGACATCACAAAGACAAATGAACACTTCCATCACAACTATTGTCCATTTAGATTTAGTTAATTAATTGAGTTTTTCCATATTAATTTTGGGTATCTCAAATCATCCCTTAGGAGCTTATCTTTCTCCCCATATCAATCCCAATAATTTTAGGATAAATTTTAGCTTCCTATTCATCCCACGTGAATTTAGTAAAACCCTAACTTCCTTCCATGTCTTCCCATAACCTTTCCCTTAGGTTTCCAAGCTATCTGAAAATCATCCATTAGCCTTTTGAGACCTATCTGCTGGTTTGGTTGAAAGATTCTGGGCAAAACCTTAATTTTAGGGAATTTTTTCAAAAAACCTAACTGTAAAGTCGGGTTTACATCAGCATCTCTAGCTCCCTCATGATTCATATGCTAATTAACAAGACAACAATTTACTTAACAATGACTCAGTTAACATCCTCAACCCCAATAGCTACAAAGTTCCTCTCCAACAAAAGGCCCTAGACACCCATCACTCGTTGAACTACTCGGTTAGTTTAACCCCTTTCTTGATCCAAGATCTCCACAAAAATATACTCGTGCACTTTCCCGTCCATCTGCCCAAGAAACTGAGAAGGGTCTCTACAGCATGTATTGTTGACAAGGAGTACTTTTGCACTCCCAACACCCACAAGTTCATCCAGGATGTCCATACTTCCTGGCATCCACTCATTCTGAACCATTCACATATCCAAGTGCAACAGACACAATACACCAACCACCTAAATGAGTTGTAGCATGTATAGTTGACAAGGAGTACTTTTGCACTCCCAACACCCACAAGTTCATCCAGGATGTCCATACTTCCTGGCATCCACTCATTCTGAACCATTCACATATCCAAGTGCAACAGACACAATACACCAACCACCTAAATGAGTTGTAACATATATAATTCTGTTTTTAAAATAACTGAGGTATTACAGCCCCAGCCTAGGTGTAGATCTCATAAAGAAACCCTAGAACCTAGCATCGTGTTAGAATCAAGAATACATCTGTCCGTTCTCAACATAAAGATAGGAAAAAAGGCACATCCAGTGCATGAGGCCCTCCAACTGCGGCCCATGTCTGAATGGTTATTGAATAAAGCATTACTCATCTACAAAAAGGGAGTCATTAAACAAGAGAACTATCTTATCAAAAGAAAATAAAATAATCTTTCAAGAGAACTCACCATTAGGTTTTCTGTTTTGCAGCCTTGAAGCATACTACAGAGCTCCTCCTCAGTAATGGATGAACAATCATCCACTCGTATCTCTGTTGGAGACCCACAGAAAACGAGTCTCATATAATCGTTGCTCATTTTTCTAGAATCACAGACCAGCCGAGTGAGCTTGTACTTTAGTGAATCTGGGACATACTCAAGTGAGGCGATCTTATCAGCATTCTTAGCAAGAATGCGGAGGCAAAGGCTTCGCAGCGAATCGGCTGGAGGCCTTCGACAAGTGGGAGACCGACCCTTCGCGGGTTGCCATTCAATTTCCGGTTCCCTTGAACCTGAAGATGAATTTCCTGGACGAATTATGGATTGCTTCATATTTCGTTCCTTAATGATCTTCATGGCAGTAGAAAAGGGTCCTGGCCAATCTTCGAGTTCCTGAGAAGTTTGCACCGGTGGCATTTGCCTCTCAGGCACGTTGGGCACAGGGTTGTTCTCCTCTTCAGGCCTAAAATGTGCAAAACGGGAAGCATTTTCTCGAGCTGCACGACGGAAACTTTCAGTCCGGTCGGATCTCCTCTCCTTTTTGTATTGCAGAGTTTTCTTGATCCTCTCCTTTCTGTAATTCGGAGCACTCCCTTTATACTCCCTTACGGGGCTTTCCATTTTTCCCTTTTCATACTGCTGGCTAAGGCCTGAAACGGCATCCTTCATCAAACGCTCGGTCACAGGGAATAAATTTAGCTCCACTGGAGCGTCTCTGATCAAGGTCCCCTTCCCTTTTTCTGCTGCGCTGTATCTTTTCCCACCATTTGCACCACTACTTTCACCTGGGTCTTTCTCGAAATTCTCCACACCAACACCCTCTCCACCTTGATTAGACAATCTTACCTGCTCTTCTCCATCTGTTCCTTCTCCTCCCAGTTGATGAAAGGGTAACTGGACACCGTCACTCCCAAATCCGCCAGAACAAACACCGGTACCTTCCATTTTCTTTTTTATGATTCTAGCTCCTGACCGCAAATACAAAAAACCACCTTTATCTTTGAGTTCCGCCTCTGGGTCCTCGGCAGGCAAGTTAAGGTCAATATCTATTTTTCTCATCCCTTCCTCCGTGACATCTTCACTGGAAGTCAAATCCACCATTGCAGGCTTTAAAGTTCTCCTCGCCTTCGGCGTCGACGCTTCCTCAACAGGACCAGAAAGACTGGATATTGGCCTTTTGGAATCCAAAACCCTAGAATCATCAACTAACTCCTCACTCTTATTACCCTTATCAGGACTTTCACTAGAACCAGTCTGCCTTGCAGATCGTCTACCAGAGTAAAGGGGTTTCGGAATTGCAGCCAGACGAGAGCTCCGCCTTGGAGGAGGAGTTGTTGATGGTGATTCAAGAGAATCTAGTTTTCTGTCAGGAGGAGAAGGAGGAGGAGGAGAATCGGAGCTCATGATAGAACTCTGAGGCTCTTCACTGATCTTGGCAGGAGTCGAAGGTTGGATTTCGACGATTCGGCTCCTTAGGGTTTTATAAAGAGATGGATTCTTGGAAGTTTCTTCCGGACTCGTCATGGACTAAGACTTAATTGCATACAAATCCAAAATGGCACGAAACACTGCCTGCCGTTGGAGGAGAAATAAAAGAAAGAAGAAGGGGCGGGAAATGACGGATCCTTCGGAGCTGAAGCGGCGGAAAGACGAAACACACTCTTCCACAGTTCCACCTCTACAGTGTTCTCTATTAGGACGGCACAGTCACGCAGTTCAGTCCAAATACCCGTTAAATGTTCAATCCAATGTGTGGGCCATGCTTAAACACTTTCCCGCGCAAAATTGGTCTATGTTTTTTCTACCTTCAATTCCGGATCAATCTTACCCAAAAATCTTTGTTACCTTTTTTTTTTTTTTTTCTTTTCTTTTTGTGTAAAAATTCTTTCTAACCCAAAACAAAAAAAATAGCTGAGATCATTTCCAATCATCATGTCCCTTCATTCATACAGCCACATTAACGTGAATGTAAAACTCATATGACAAGCAATCTTTATGGGCAGGCAGGCCTTGTGAGTGTGAGTCTCACACTCATATGAGTGTGGTTATACAGGTGGAATGTTGAACAAATATATTGCAAGTGAAAATGTGTTTTGTTATAATGAAAATGTGTTTTGTTATAAAGACACTGACTTATATTTATGGATAAACATAGTGATACATAAGTCATACAAGGATAAAATCGTCTTTATACTTTATTCCTAACATCCTCCTGCAAAGTCAAAGGTCCAGAATGGAGCTTGAGTTTAATGATCTATTTGCTGGATTTGAGGATCGCAGCAAGAAAACAAGCGAAGATCACACCAAGAATACAGAAGAAATAAAGAAACAGCAATGTTGCAGAACTGGAGATCAGAACTGATCGAACCGTCGGCGAAGTGATACCATGTTGAACAAATATATTGCAAGTGAAAATGTGTCTTGTTATAAAGACACTAACTTATATTTATAGATAAACAGAGTGATACATAAGTCATACAATGATAAAATAGTCTTCTGTGCAGATCGTCAAGTACATGGAAGTGCAGCACCACATGCTGACATTTGGATATTGTTGAATTGAATGGCTGAGATTAAAATGAAATGGGTAAGTATTAGGAATGCAAATTTATACCCATTTAACATATCCGACCGTACAGTTAAACCCATACCCGGCTTCTTTGATCATTCATTTTCTCTCTCCCCCCTTTATCTCTAGCGCAACAGATCTGGCCAATTAGCTACTGTAATAGACGTTTCTAAACTGTAAATTCTTTCCATCTACTCCTTCCGTCTTTCATCACTTTTCCTCGCAAATGAAGGGGAATCCATTGGGAAGAAATTGCTGAGAACAGTTTTTCAGTTTTCAAAGATCCTAGACCATGGTTGACCCAAAACCTTTGTGGGAAGGACCATCTTCAATATCCCTTTTATATCTGTTATTATACGATTTTGGGGAAAGTTGAACTCGAGGTTTACACCCATTTCTTCCCCTTTACCGTGAAAAAAAGGGAGCCGGACTCGGGAAGGTGTAGTTCTTCCTTGGCACAGTGGTTATTATGTGAGGAATTATTTTCAATTTTTTAAGTCCTCTACCTTGGTTATAATGGAGGTGCAATCGATTACAAATTCAAGGATTGAAATATTAAGTAGCTTTCAATTCTTCCTAATCATTCGTTCAATCTCTGAATCATTCAAGTCCCAAAAGTGGCACTCAAGAAAGGGAAGGTTGGATTCTAATTTTAATTTACAGAACAGAGGGGTTGTGCAGCAGAGTTGCAGCAGGCTTAGAATCGACCATGGTGGGGCGTCCGGGAGGTTCTGGAGTTGTCGGCGACAATAGTCCAAATCAAGGGGGTTTGTGGTCGCCGTCCGACAATTGTCCAAATCAATGGAGTTTTCCCGGCGGCGAGGGGTATTTTCAGAATCCGATTGACTGTAGGGTTGGCGTGATAGCGAAAATGACTTTGATCCTAAAAGTAAACCCGACAAAATCAGGTCCAGTTTGATCAAATGAAACTCAACAAATCCTAACCGCAAGATTCTAATCTTCCACGTGGCATTTCAAGAAAGTGCACCGTTGTGCACTGCAGACGATGTTTTCCCAAATCATACAATGATAAAACCGTCTTAGAATAGTGAATTCTTGGGAAAAAAATTTTATATAAAGAGGGATTGTTGGATTTTTGTGCATGTTTTGATATTTTAATTATTTATTAGGCATGATAAAAATGACTTTATCCGTATAAAAAATCATCTTTATCACGCCTAATATTATCAAATTTACTTTTTTATTTATCCACTATTTTTATGTTTTTTTTATGGGTTTCATGGTACAATCATTCATTTCAAACAACATATTCTATATGATTTGGTTTCTTAAACATCCATGACCAAGACATTCTCTAAACTCTTTGAAATATTAAATACATTGGAACAACTTGTTCACGCATTTTGTATTTCAATCCTCTGGAGAAATATAACTCTTTCAATGAATATTTTTACTGATGTTGACTTATGATTCAGGTTGTATTAGTTGATTCTCAATCAACAATCTCAATATACATATACAGCTTTGTGATGTGCACCGGTAGAATTCTAAGTCTTTACACTCTGGTGTTTCAACCATTTATGCTCATATGTTATATACATGGCAGATGAGGAATCAGATTTACTTTCACATCGTAAACCTGATCCTCGCATTTTGATTAGTAAAATTAATTTATGGACCTCTCTTGTAATTAGTAAAGGAATATTTGACTCCCTTGCATGAAAAGCAACTAGTTTCAATCCCAAGCCTCTAACTAGGGGTGTCAATTTTCAACCCGAACCGTTAAAATCAGACCGAACCGTCCTGTTATTGCCCAAATCGGCCTAAACCAATTCTTAATGGACCGTAATTGGGCTGAAGGTCCTCAGCCCGAATGGTTTCAGGCTGGCCCGGCCCAGCTCGTGTGTGGCCCGTCAACCCGTTAGTCTTTTACATAAATAAAATTAAAATATTAAATGTAATTAAATTTTTTTTGTATTGTTTAAATGTAATTAATGATCCATGAATTTCGGTGTCAAATTGAGACATTGAGACTTGAGTTTGAGTAGTTGAGAGTTGAGTGTTAACACGTTTAACGGTTTAAGTTTTAAGTTTTAACTTTTTAATTTTCAAATTTCATTTAGTTTTATTATTTTAAAATTTAAAATTCTTAATTGATAACTCAACTCTTAGTTTAACTGGTACTTTAATTTTCAAATTTCATTTAGTTTTATTATTTTAAAATTTAAAAGTCTTAATTGATAACTCTTAACTTTTACAAATTCAATTTCATTGGGTGAAAATTGTGAGGTTGTTCTACACATGATAGAAAATCTAAATTCTTTATTTTTTAGGGTGAAGGGTGGTTTGGATCAAGCTAATGCCATCACTTATCGTTGGATCTACTTGGAGTCTTCATCCTCTATCTTTTGTAGTTTTGTGTGTGAGAAACTAGGATTTGGAGTTGAGGAAAAAATAAAGTAAATTTCAATATTGATTTTTAATTTAGTCCAAATCATTAGCCAAACTGAATCCAAACCATTAGGCCAAACCGTTAGTCAACTTGAACCCAAACCGCACCAAACCGAAACCGCACCGAAACCGTTATCTTTTAAATGGGCTGGTTTGGGCTGGGGGTTTTCAGCCCGAAACCGTTAGGCCCGGTCCAAAACCGCTTCAAACCGCACCGTTGACACCCCTACCTCCAACCATTGCATTAACCACCCCCTCTCAACTACCTCTCTTGTAATTGCAGAGGTGCCAAGCGAAGGACTAAAAGTTGGAGGATGGACCTTTTCATTGTACATACTACATAGGAGTCAAGTCTCTGTATCAAGAACACAACAACTAAATAAGGGATAGTGTTGGTCAAAGCACTCACACAAGGATGGCAGATGGCAACTGGTTGGAACTTGCACATCCACACAATCCTATTTTATTTTAATTGGAGTCCATGGCCACCAGTTCCCCTAAGGCTATGGCCCTTGGACCCCTAGTAAGGCTATGGCCCTTGGACCCCTAGTCCCAATTTTTCGTTATACTCGACGGGCGCGGATTCCCGCAAGAGTTAGAAAAAGAGGATAAGAAGTGTTTTTTTGGTTTGCCAACCCCATTTTTTTATAAACGGGTGTTCGACCCGCGTCGCACACCTGGCTATGGTGGGTGAGTCTCCTAGCGGGAATTTTTGCATCCACAAGGATTTGATACCGGAACCTTGCTTAAGCGAACCAAGCTGCTTACCACTTGGACCAACCCCCTTGGTCATTTATAATATAAGTTACAAACCCTATATTATTTAGGAAAATAAACATTGGCGAGGACTACAACAAAAAATAAATAAAGATATTCACTCTCCAACTCTAACTTGTGCAGTAAATAACTTGTTGCCCAAGTTACTTCGACACCCCCCTCAAGTCAGAGCATATACATTACCAAGACCAAATTTAACACATTCAGACTTGAAAGAGGGTCCATATACGGTTTTAGTACATAGGTTTGCCAATTGATCTTGTGATCGAACCAAAGGAGTAACAATGGTGCCTTTTAATACCTTATCTCAAACAAAATGGAGATCCACCTCAATGTGCTTCATATGCTCCTTAAAGATAGGATTATTTGCTATATAAGTTGTTGTTTGGTTGTCACATGATAGTTTCATAAGCTCTTCCATTTGAAACCCAAGTTCTTGCATAAGTCCATTAATCCATAGTAGCTTCGATACTATATGGAGCATTGCTCTGTATTCAACTTTTGCATTGGATAAAGCCACAGTGGTTTGTGGAATAACCCCCATATCCCTAACCCAAAACCCGAATTGCAGGTCTGAGTACCCGAGGCTCTAACCAAAAGAAGTTTTGAGCTATCCGAATTGAAGCCCATGGTTTCGGGCCCAGAACTTATGGATTTGGATGCAATTGGTGGAAAACTTGCCTTAATTGGAACTGAAAGAAAAATCCAGTCAAAACCCAGATGGTTTCGATAGGTGGATATCCAGTGCAAGAAAGATCGAGTTGGAAGATGTTCATGAGTGAGGTAAAAACCCTCTACATGTTGGTTAAGGTTGCAATTGAGCTAGGGATCAATCGGAGAGCAAAACGCCCAAGTACTGAAAAGTACTAGAGGCAGTTGCTTAAGGCAGTCGATTGGCCAAGCAACTGCCACCCTTGATAGTTGATTGAAAAGTTTCGACAAAAATTGCATGTTTGAGGAATCATTTATGTTTCTATGGTATCATGAGTTTGTTCTCAGGTATGTTTTCATCCATAATCATATATTATAGATAGGATGTTTTCAGTTCCACCCTCAATAGAGCTAATTTTTTCACATAAACGTATAAAATCATATTAACATACAAGGAGCATTCTTAGTAATTTCGATTGAACCAATTTGCAAAGCAATAACTTGCAAGATTTAGGATACTGTTAAGACTTTTTTGCTTGTTGGGCTGTGTGTAGCAAGTTTGTATAGTGTAGGTAAGAGTTTTTCTTTTCTACCAAAAAAAAAAAAAGTAAGAGCTTTTCTTCAATAGCTTCTGCTACATAGTTTGAAATATCATGATTGTGTAAAGTTACGAAAGGGTTGTTTTTGAGATGTGTAAGGGTTAATTTACCTTCGAGCCCACAATTTTGCATAAAGTGGGGGCATGTGGATAAGTAAGTTTGCATTGAAGTTCTTTTAATATGGAAATTGCTTATGGTTTGTATGATCAAAGAAAAATATAATTTCCGTAATTATCAATACTTGTTAAAAATAATATTCCACCTAGATTTCTAATAACGTGTTTATAAAACATATTTCTGTTTTGAAAACGTTTTAAAAAAAATTATATAATATATTTATCAAGCACTCAAAATTGTTCAAAAAAACATTTTTTTTAAGTACAAAAACACGAAAAAATTTTTTTTTTTTTGGGGAGGGGGGGGGGTGGCAAACATAGTTTCTGGCAATAGAAACCTTATCAAAAGCACGGTAAGCACCTATATGATCTCTCAACCATTGTTAGCCTTTAGCATCCTCTAATTTAGGACGGTCTTTTGCATGACTGAAGCAAGATCCCTAGTTTTGTAATCCTTTTGTTTGCTATCATAGATTTAAAAAAAAATGTCTTGTTTAGGGTGAGTCGTTAAAGTCAGGTCAAGTCAAATTTTTGAAAACCAATAAAGAGTTGCATTACTCAGGCTTGTGTAAAAGGTAGTGTGGTGGTAGACAATGATTTCCATTAATATCGTTTCGGAAACTCCTTCAATTTCTTGAAAGTATGAAAAAAATATTCAATAAGATTTCAAATCCTAGCCCATGATTGGGGGCAGTAGAAACGTAGCTGCATCCCATGCAGCAGGCAAAGCCCGAGGAATGGCTCAGTTGGTGAAAAAACAACAATTCCAGTAGGAGCAGAGAGTTCAAATCCCCTCAGAAGAAAACACGTTACCTTGTTTAGTTGCCTATCATGTAATACCCACATCCCCAATATATAAAATCGCCTGTTAAAAAAAAAATGCAAGCTGGATATCTGATTTTTCCTTTTTCTTTTTCCAATTAGAAGAAACAGAAAGTATGCATACAAACAAGTCTCCCTATCAGACATTCATATTAACAACAAAAATGAATTCAGGGAAGAGAAAGAACTAGCATTTCCACACAGGTACCATTTGTTACAAAACTAGCATTCAGAAGCAACATATCAGAGATCTTTAACAAAAAGCACAACCCATATGGTAGGGTTTGGCATCTCTCTTCATGCTCATAGCTCAGCATTGATTTTTTTTTTCATCTTACATTGCAACATAGAAGTATTCCTGTCACATTTACTACATTGCCCAAAAGCTTACAACGACAGCCAGATCAGATCACCCATCACTGGTATAGATACATTTCATGCAAGTTCACATCCAACACACAAAAGAATTACCTAAAAAAGAATAAGCTAACACGAAACAGGTGATGCATTGATGCAAGCTTGTTGTACTCGAGCATACACAACCCATTCCAGAGATCAAATGATCACAAACTGAATGTGTAAAAAAGTGCAACCAATACCCCAGTGGCAAGTGACAACAGAGAGCTATGCCATGCATTAGCACCACTACAGTCAGCATTGGTGCCACTAAAGCAACCAGGATGCTGTGACCGTGCCACGCCTTGCTGCAAAACAAAGCTACTGTTTGATGTGCCATTGCTGAAGAGCACACACCAGAAATAGGGACCTCCACCATCAGTGCCGCTCACTCCAGCCCCAACTTCTGTGTGATTTTTACGGTACAGTACATCCAAAGTTGTATTGTCATGAATCAGGATGTTTGAGAATGCTTCAGAAGGTTCAACATATTTGGACTGACAGCCCAGTAAACGGCCTGTGATAGGGCCAAGAGTTGAAGCTTCAACCCCACAATTGGGTGCAAATATCTCCGCAAAGTCGGAATAAATGGGCCTTTTGGCATCTTTGCCCTTTGTTTCATCACAATTACCCTGGTATGCTTTGATATACTGCAACGCAATGCAACCTAGCCCTGAGTTATCAATAAGTGCAGAGGATTTATGTGATGTTCTATTGCTGTTAACCAATGCCACAAGTTCGTCTGCTGGGTTATCTGTTTTACAATTCCAAAAACAATAAGAGTGGGGCTTTGTCACAGTATAAAGACGTGAAAGAAAAGAAAAAAAGACACAGAAGAATGAATCCTCAACTCAAATGCTTGCATGCGCATGATGTGAAGATTCTAAGATGGAACTAATTATGTGCTAAGGAGCTCACTCTATTTAATCAAGGGTGTCTCAATTCCCAAGCAATAACTATATGTTTCCAGTATCCTGAAGAACTCAGTCACCATCATATGGATGAGGAACATTATGCTTTCTTTTAGTCATAAGAGTTCAGTGTTATCCTATGTCAACTAAGCTCCAGTGCAACAATTCATCCAAAAAATAAAGCTCCCAGGCAACAATTCAATACTAAAACCTCACACGTGAAGCACATGATAAAGTACAATAATTCCTACCCTTTATCTCTCTTCATACAAAATTCCATTATACCCCCCACACCCCAGCCCAACCCTGCCACCCTCTCCACAAAAAAAGCTTGGGGCTGCATTGCTGTAAGTAGTTGTTGATCATTTTCTAGTTATGTTTCCGGTTCAATGTGAATATATTGAAATAACTCTTAACACTTGAGAAATTAAAAAACCCAGCGTTCCTTTCACCCCTTTTTAAATATGCTCTGAAAAAACCATAAGAGTTTCAGCGTTGAAATCACTAGTATATGGCACATTGAGGCATCCACTGAATCATCAACAAATATTAGGTTACATACAAGGAAAATACTAAATCTTTACATAGGTTACCACTAGCTTTTCAAGAACCTTTCATTGCCTGGACATGCTTCCAGCAGCCTTTCAAAGACAATTCATTGGCAAGATGGTCTAACTTCGAGAAGGCCAGATGTGGGTAAGACCATAAGAGTGAAGGCATCAATCTTAACATGACTTTGTTTGTGTACATGAAAGACAAAGAAGACAGGAAAAAAATGAAAGCCTGATTTTGAATTTAAAATCTCCTTAGATACAAATATCGGGAATTGCTTATTGGCTACTTCTACTCATAGCTGTCTGTCCATAGGGATCCAGGCACCTATTGGTGTCACCCTGCATTCAAGCCTCCGTCTAAAGCTTGGGTTGCCTTGCATCCAAACACTAACAATATTTATACTTATTCAACACAAGGAATAGATGGCCTTTCCAGAGGGCAAACTCGTGACCTACTTGATACATTTTCAGGAGCCCTTTCCTATCCTTTTGCCTGTAAAGTTTTCCTCATAGTATCCTAGGTTCCTAGCTGAAGATGCATAAAATGAATGAGAGCAAAACTAATATTTTTAGAAGATCCTTTTGTTGAAGAGACCACAAAATAATAGAGGGCAATAACTAAGAGAAATCTGTTGTTTATGGGGTCTAGGTTTGTTGGGCTGAATTTTTTTTGGCATGAATGAAATGAGACAAAGAACTAACAAGACAATGAATACTGAATGCTGGTCTTTGCAATGAAAATTGTCCTGCTCTTGAGACTTGATATCAAAACTCAAAGCTAAATGAAAACCACAAGACATAGGGAGCTCACATATTAACACCCCCCCCCCCCCCAAAAAAAAAAAAAAAAAGAAAGAAAAGAAAGGAGGGATTCTCAACTCCTTCCCCTCTTTTTTGTTTTAGTGGTTTGTGTTAAATGTTCCTACAAAAAGATTTAATTCATTCAAACATGCTTTGGTATCTTGGTTTAAAATACAGGTTATAAGGCAGGAGCCATTATCAGAGAATTCAGAAAGAAGAATTGGGGATTGCATTACATAGCAGTACTGGTTCAGGTTACAAAGCTCTTGATTGGAATAAACGTAACAAATACAGCTGCAACAGGCCCTTAGGTGGAAATAAATAAAAGAACTCGAAACATCGGTGTCAAAATACCTATTGAAATCAGACAAAGCGTAAAATTTAACAACTACAATATCAGGCAAGCACTTCACTAGAAGATATCCTTGGGCAATCTACAGAAAGATCGATGGGAAAGAGACTGAAAATTGAAGATTTATGAAAATTACGTCATCCACGACCTTTTAGAGGTAATGAAAGGTGAAATCTGCATAAGGATCAAAGAGGATCACAAACACATTCGGAAGTAATCTACATAAGGATCGATGAAAAGGGCAATGCAGAATTCAATTTGAAGATCCTGAAGAATAACTCATCAACGCCTACATTTTTAGTAAAAAAGCAAAATATTGTGCTCTTGTTGTT